>NC_088295.1:74410849-74710849 GCF_032854445.1 Liolophura sinensis | reverse complement strand
TGTTTAGCTGCTGAATATTTTGACCTGTAGAATTTATTTGCAGGTATTTGCTGGACACCACTTTACAGACAGTGGAATAAGTTTTCATTCTCTATATCATTACTATTTTGGAACTGTGCCACTCAAAATTGAAGCAACAAAACTGTGCAAACAGGACATTACAGGATGGTTGTACGACAGTTGTATGCTATGATTAATTACTTCATAATTAATCTTCAAATATTCATATGTCACGTGATATCAATTCACACCAATTTCACAAAGAAATTACCTTTGTTTGTCATGGCTCCCTCAAAGAATCCCTTGGTGACTGTGAGCAGTGGCCAATTAGACTCCTGCTGCATGATGGGGACTGGAGGCTGGAGGAGCTGAGCATTAGGGTAGAGGTCAGGTATTGGCTCTCCCTCCTCAAACCCCTCCTTCAGCTGCTCTGCCTCCTCCTCCAGGCCGTGGGTGGCAGCTGTCAGGTAAGCCAGTGATTCTGGAACAAGAGCACAACCTGGCTACAAGGGATATCTCTCAGAGCTGTTTTATTTCCATGGGCGTTAAGACCCCAAGCTTGAGGATTAGTCGATTTATGGGTGGAGGATCACATCCTCAGTTTTACCTCTTACCTCTTTCCATTTAATTGCTTGTCAGTTAATCTTGCTCTCTCTTAAGGAGGCTTAGCTCTCTCTAAGCATTGCCACATTGCGATGTTGTTGTTGTTGATTTATTGCCGCTGTTAGAGACATACACATCGATATTTTGTACCTGGAGTGTGTATGTGATACAATATAGATACGATGATGAGAGTTTTTTATCAACTACTTGTCTTCCAGTCAGATCACCTTTCCGCCACGCCCGATACATCGCTCGGGGGTTTCCGCACTTCAAACTTCCTTTTCATGATGATTCCCATAAACCTATAATTTTCATAACTGAATCCAATGTGTCTTCTTACCAAATCCGTGTATATTTATGCCCGCGAATAAAAAGGCATTTACAGTTTTCAGATTTTGTCACTTACTTTGGCCACAGTTTTTGAGAATCTTGACTCTCTCACTGGCATCTCCCAGGTAAAGAGCGTTCTGAAAATGACCACTGACATCCTTCCTGATTTCAGCTGGAACAACAAGTATAACATTGCACTCTTAGTGGCTAGTCTTTCACATTAATCCTACCACTGACATACATGTAGTTATCAGCCAAAGAACAAAGTCTATAAATTAAACAAAAATGAGACTACTACACAAAATACACTGTGTCCTATATTCAACATGTTAGATAACTGTGAGAAATTAACACAGACATGCTTGAGTAATTAGTAATACTAAGCCCATACTGAAACAAACACTGACAAGCCAGATGAATATCTTAAATGACCTCAAATTTCATCCACAAAAGTGCATTTTTAGAGGCAAATAAATGTCACAAAATACTATTTTTGATGATGAAACTTACAATTTTCGAGCAAAAAATTATCCCATGTTCCCAGCAAACCTCAAAACACCTAATGTCCTAAAATCAATAAAACTCTCAGAATCAGGAAAAATGAGCAAGTTAGTCATGGACAAAATTAATGGACATTTAGGTTATGCTGTAAATGATTTGTCTAATCACACACTGCTTACATATTTTCATCATTTTCCTCAGCTTCTCCAGGTTACCAGTGATGAGGTAGAGGAAGGAGAGCTTGTCAAAGTTCTTGGTCCTCTGGTAGGCCATCTCCACAATCTGATGGTTGCCCTGTAGGAGGGCAGCTTCCCCGAGCTTCTCCCAGCAGGACTGGTCATCCAATGCTCGGGCAGCCTCAAGGGCAATCTGACAACACAACACAACCGTAGTTATTCATCTGTTATCTTAATTGTGATAATCTAAACAAATTTTCCCTTACATGTTGGCAAGCAGGAAGAGGACACTGGTGTGCCTATAAGGATGAACAACCTTGATCTGCCAGGTAAGCGACAAACCTCCTGATATCATGTTGTTAACAGTAGACAGAACTAAGTGTGAATAAAGAGGTAAAGGAAAATAAACATAACTGTGAGATGAGTGCTAGTCACAGAATGCTAATGGTTTGTTTCTTTGGTTAGAAACAATAGAAATCTGACAGCTGCAGGCCATGTTGTCTAGTTGCATTAAGAACTTAAACATATAAACAAACTTAAGTTTAAACTTAAGAACTTAAAGAGAACTTAAACATTTAAGTCCATCTCACCTCCTTAACTTCCACCCCCAGTCCATCAAGACCCCCCCCCCCCCACCCAAAACAAGAAATCTCTGTTTCCATGGTAACTGGACATGCCTATTCATCATGTAGATGTACTCACATCAATGTTACCACATTCCAGAGCCAGAGCAAACCTAGTTTTCTCATCCTTGACAAAGTGAAGAGCCACCTCTGGGTAGCCTTTTTTCTGTAGGTAGGCTATGATGGACTGACCCACCAGCTTGGCATTACGCACCATGTGTAACACCTGTGGAAAAAAAAAGGCAATTAATACAACTCCCTTGCCAGTTTAAAAAGCCACGAGCATGACACAGATTACATTTGTAGTTTAGTTTATAGCTGGATGACAAATTTAACACCCTAAATTCACAGTCAAATCCCAGTAAATAAATGTACGTTATTTTATGTTTTCAATTTGATTATACAACTTGTAATGTCAAAAGTTGTGTCTAGGCCATTCCATGATGGCAGTCCTTTGAAACATTTCATGACCGATGTAAAGTAAATTCTGCCAGTTTCAATTCTCATAAGATAATGTCCTTTTCATATAGTAAAATCTGTGTGTGTGGCACTTCAAACTAGCACAATTACATGTGCTATGTTATAAATAAGGGAAAGATAAATGCTAGTGATTTTTGTTTATTTTTTCTTTGGAAGTTTTGCTTATTTTAAAAACTAACATCAGTTCCTACCTGTACCATACAAAATGCTAGGGTAGCAACTGACCTCGTCATACTTGCGGTTGACCAGGGCGAGTTTGAACTTGAACTCTGTTGGGTCAATGCCCAGTACCCGTGGGCGACACTCCCTGTCCAGGCAGTACACACTGTTCCCCTTGATACGGGTGATGTAGATTGGCAAGTCCAGGGTACGGATGATGCCATGGTCACTTAACACATAAACATAGATAACATCATCTAATTCTGATGAAATTTATCACAGATAATATATCCTAAATGACCTAAAATTTTGCCCACCAGAGAGCATTTTTAGAGGCAAATAAATGTTACAAAGTTTTGGTGCTGAAACTTACAACTTTCCAGTAGAACTGGAACTCTCAGTAGAACTCTCAGAATCAGGAAAATTGGTAAGTTAGTTGCGGACGAAATTTATGGTCATTTAGGGTAGGTTTATTTATTGTTACCTGTCTGATTGTTCTTTTCATGCAGTGATTACAATTGCATGTACATTGGTAATGACAGTATTTCAACTAAAGTCTTGTACAGTATATAAAAATGCACTTTCAGAAGCATATGAACGCCTTAACATGATACTTTTGACGCCAACTTAAGAAATTAATCAAACTTCACAAAAATCTTTAAGTGTCTCTATAAGGTGGATGAATCAATCAGAATCAAGCAAACTGTGTCATCTGGATAATGTCTGACTTAGGTGAAACAGAGCAGTTTTATTGGTGCTCTGGGTAAGCTACCTACCACTGAGTGACAGTTGACTTACCCGTTGGTCAGAGCGTACTTAATGTGGTTACTAGTGGTGTACACGAGAACACCACTCTCATCCCACGCCCCGCTCTTCACACGAATGTTCTCGTGGATGGTACATAAGTTCTCCAGCTTACGATTACAGATAGAAATCACTGTAATAACAAAATAAATCAATAAATCATTGAATTTTATCGACTGCTATACATCATCGCTAGTTTCATACAGCTCATGACCTACTTGAATACATCAATCCCAAAAATTAATTATATTTACAGCTGCCCTAGTACAGTCAGAAAGATGTTTGCACATAAATAATGAAAAGTGTTTATTAGCTCTCCCAAGATTCAATTATCATTCCACCATTGATGATTAATATATTTCACTTCCAAGTGTTGTCACTTTACCATGTTTGCTGATGAGAGCAACATGGCTCATCTCATTGGACCAAATCACAGCTTTCACCTTGGAGATCTTCACACTGGCTAATGTCCTGAAAATGGGAGGAAATGACCCATATTGTTAGTGAATCAAGACACCAAAAACTCTTTATAAACAGTTAATCATAAGTTCAGTAAAACGCTTAGGGGACAGCAATGAAAGTGAGGATGAGAAAGAATACAATGATCTTGACATCTTCAGATTGGTAGATGCAGGAGTCCCATACCTCTTCTGTTGCACATCAAACAGTGTCACACCATCTGCGTCTTTCAGGAGCAGACAACCAGTGCCAGCATAGAAAATGTCCTCACAGTTAGGAGCCTGAACCTTCTTTGTGATCTCATTTTTGATACCCTTCACCACAATCTGCAAATACAACAAGTTTCAAAATACATGTATCAATATGCCTGCACAGACTTTATCTTATTACATGAGAAAGCCTTTATACAATTGTGTAGATTTTAAAGTATCAATTATAAATGGTGATAGCCACAAAACATTATCAGTACTCTTGCCCTCTGTTAACTACTGGCATAAGCTGAATAATGAATTCTACAGAGTGACCTCTTCCACGGTACCAATATAATCAATACTGCTACAGCAAAGTGCTTTAAGGCTCATCGCAAACAATTCCCTTCTTTATGCATGATCAAACAATTCCCTTCTTTATGCATGATCAAACAATTCCCTTCTTTATGCATGATCAAACAATAACAAGGTAATAGAAATGAGACTTACTGAATGTGTCCTGTCTAGGACAGCAAACCTATTCCTGGCCACCCACACAGCGGTCAATCCAGAGGAGCGCTTACCCTCAGGGGCTGTAACGAGACATGAGACATGAGACATGTTTATAGTAAATTAATTTATCATTAAATGTTGCCACATTTACCTTTAACCATGAAGACCTCGATGCAACTTTCTGACACAAAACTCACAACACTGAAAGCAAAATATTAAAAAATAAAATATGAAAACTGGACTTCCAATGAGTTTATATAATGAATAAATACAAATTACCACCCATAGCTTATCAAGTCAGATCGTAAAACAAATACATGTACATGTACTACATTTCACCCAAATGACGTGGTGATGTAACTATTTGATAGGTGTTCTAGGCAACACTTGAAAATTTATTTATCTCTAGAGGAGCCGTCTGGTATATGGTTGGAGGAAATCAGAGCGCCTTGAGTAAACCATTACCCTTCATAAAGTATGTGACCAACCTACCCACTTACAGCTGCAGTAAAACTAGGCATTCGAGCCTCCGACCTCAATGCCCATTCACTCAGGGCTGGTGAGTTATAGTAAATTAAGCACTTTAGCAGAAATAAGCCACACAGAGCCCCAGAATTAATGCAAGAAAAGAAGAGCATTTTACCATCGGGGTTCTGGGAGTCTGAGTCCTTAGGGATGGAGTAGAGGTCATAGGTGCTGTTCTCCAGGTTACTGGTCCTCTGTGGGAAAAGGAAAAAGAACACAAACACATCATAAAGGACGCAAGAAAAGGAACTCTAAAATTAAGATTATACATTTATGGGAAATATGAAATCCAAAATAAGGAAATATTTTCTTTGTGTTTTTGAGGCATACTTCATATCTCCAATAACTGCTCAATTTTATGGATATTCTCTGTCAAAGGAAATATTTCAGAAAAGGATGTCAATAATGAGCTTTCTGGGAACCAATGCACAGCTTAGTTACCTACAGTTTCTGGCCATTTTATGTTCAATTAAGTGCAGGCAATATACAATATTGAACTTACAGTGCACAGTAGTACAGCATTCTCAGCTGGGTTGTAGGACATGCTGTACACCGGGCTACGGGATCCACTGAAAAACAAGAGATATGGTAACACACAGCCGACACTATAGCAGTCAATACTTTCAGACTATGCTTAGAATCATGGAATAATTTATATATGGAGAAAATGATGCTACCATCACAGTCAGAGTGATGATTTACAGCAGTGCAACTGGTTATTTCACAGGCAATCTGCGAACTAAAGCAATGCAGGATAGGTGTCTACATGTTCCCGTACAAGGAAAATGAGCGTCTAGCAGTCATGAGACTTAATGAGCCTCTTAGTTTCGTTTGAATGCAAGGATCTTACCCTCTGAGCTGCATGACAGCCACATCTTTGGACGTTGTGAAGTCCAGTTTTCTCAGGTACCTCTCCTTGACATAGTACAGAGTGTTGTTGTGAACAGCATAGGCAGGGCGTTCACGCTCCAGTTTAAATATCATCATTCCATTGTCATGCCCTGTAAAATGTCAAATCATTATGATAGTATGTTCTGGACAGTCAAAAAACACTGCCTATATTTCAAGATATAGCAATACATAATTTACAGAATGGAGCATTATGCTTAATGTGTATACTAGCTGTATATCATTCAGATGCATAATTTAAATTTCTGATATCTTTAGTGAAACCTTGACTAAAATCATACCAAACGGTTGCGAATTAAAAATTAAACTGCTCTAATAATCAAACCAGCCAGCCTACCAACCTGCAGCAAACAAATTCAGAGTCGGGTGAGCCCCCAGTACCCAAAATCTATCATGGTCTCTTCTGAATGTCTGCACCCCAGTTCTGTCAAATGGGAAACAGAAAAAGTTCACAGATTGATATACAGCTGCTGTAGTCCAGACACAGTTTAAACTTCACTGAAACTTATATGCAATTGTTTTTAAAAATGAAATCAATTGCTGCACCTTGTTCAACAGCATTTTTGTCAGGACAGTTATGCCATGGTCTATTTCAGACTGAATGTTACCTTTTGCTCATGTCCCAGACACGGATACTCTTGTCCTCAGAGTTACTCAGGATCAGCTCCTGTCTAGGATGGAAGGCCACACATGACACATTGTTGTAGTGACCACGGCAGGTATCCACCTCCCAAGCCTTAGACTCTGTAATATGGAAAATTATCCATTTATTTCAATGTTGTTTTATGCTTTACTCAGGAAAAAAATCACTTATTACAACAGCTAATTTTATGACGCGAAGAAATAGAGCAAAGTCTGGTTTAATGCATTACACCTAGAGAATATCCTGCCATAAAGTGCAGTGCAGTAAACTAGAGTATTTAAAATTACCAAAATCATCAAGTATACAAAGCAGCTAAATCCTACGCAGCTGCAGATCATGGTAGTCCAAACTAAGAAAATTATACACTCCAAAATCACAACTTCAATGAACAATCTTGCACATATAATTCACCAAGTCTACTGTCCATAAACTGTGACATTCCCTCCTCTGCGGCCCTCACTCACCATTCATTCTCCACATCTTAATCTGTCTGTCATCAGCTCCAGACACGATGAGGGGCAGTGTGGGGTGAAAGGCTGCCCAGTTCACTCCCCTGTCATGGCCCTCTAACACGTGCTTCACGACGGCATCAGATGACCCAAATAGGTCTGTCTGGGTACTGTTCTTAATCCTGTCCTCCAGGCTGGATGGGCCTGGTGCTACATTCTTTTTCCTCAATCCTATACAGATAAGAGTTGATAATATTTTAAACACTGACATTTGAACTAAAGAAAGTATTTCAATCCCATACACCTGAAATAGTATGTGGGACGGTCTACTCGCAACCTGCGGAAGGCTGTGGGTTTCCCCCTGACGCTGCCCGGTTTCCGCCCACCACAATGCTTGCCGTCATCGTATAATTGAAATATTTTTCAGTATGGCATAAAACATCAATCAAATAAAATAAATAAATAAACAAATACACTCTACCCAACATCAGCAGATTTCATTAAACTGGTACAGATTCATTTTAGTATTGAGGCTCAATCGACACACTAAAGAATATTTCATCTAAACAACAGCAGTTGGTTTTACAGTAAGAGGAGTCTGGAGTAAATCCCCAGCCTATGGCGAGTAACACAGGAAGTTTCTCACATCCATGTGACACACAGATTATTATCTGCTGAACCAGCTCAATATCATGTCGAATTGGAGGAAAGCAAGTGATCTTTAACAAACTTCATGTATGACCACCTCAATGGCGATAGAAATCTGTACCATAAAATGACCCCCAAATGACCAAAAATTATATAGATTATAATATTTTTAAGCACAGGTGTGGACACGTACCAGAAATATCCCAGACTCTGACCGTCTGGTCGAGGGAGGCAGAGACTATGAGGTCTTCACTGGGGTGGAACTGAGCACACATCACATAATGGCTGTGACCAGTCAGCACACTGATAACAGAATAACAATGAGGGGACTAAGGCTTTCAAACTTGTTATCATATACTCATCTGCTCAGCGCTCTATGTCAACGGTAAAATTCAGGACATTTTGTCTCTGGAGAAATTTAAACATATAATTAATTATGATATGGTGTGAAACTTAGTTTATACAAGTGCATCTACAACTTATCGGTAATGTACATGTGCATTAGCAATAGCAACTGGTCAAGACTATCGAACTATGAATGAATGCTGTACTGGCAGTATGTCAGCCGTAAAATGCTGAACACAGAACAGTATGTTTACCATATGCATGTTCTGGACTGCCAGTTCCATATGCGGATAGTCTGGTCATCGGAGGCACTCAGGATCCAGGGGTATTCCTGAAACACACACAATGTAGTTAATGACACAAGTCAACATGTACCTGTAGACCATACACACTTAACAGATCGCCAATCTTTTTCTTTCATAAATAAAACTGACAAGTAAATATATAGTAAATTGTCAATATACATGTAAAGTAATGGTTCCACACATTCCTTGTTACACATTCCTTAACATCGCTGCCTGTTAACAGACAATACACATTCCCATACCAAATGTCTGTCTCGCCATACTCACATGATGGAACGTTGTCGTCCTGATGTAATCCAGATGGCCCAGAAGGGTGAAGAGACACCTTCTCTGTTTGTAGTTCCAGACCTGACACAAACACACAACCAAACAAAGCATCAGACATCTATTGAAATATGAATTTCTAGAGAAAATTCATGTTTATTTCATTTAAATCTCATAGAATTTCATGGACTATGTTATTAGCAAACCATCCTGCTATATAAAGTTGTTAAAAATTATACCTTCAAATGATTTTTGACTGATTTTTCTTATCACCCCCATGTACCAATACTGCAGTGTGAACAGCAGGCAATAAATTGCTGGAAAATTCAGTTAAATTATAAGTGATTTATTGGCGTTGTAGAGGTGGTCTTGTAGAGTTGGGTGTCATCTGAGATGTTTGTTCATCATAATCATCTGACAAGTAGATGATAAGATATGATATTTCTTTGGAAAACTGAGTAAGGCTGTGAACAGTGAAAAATATCAAATTACCTTTATTTTGTAGTCATCCCCACCAGACACAAACAGGGGCTGTTGGTTATGAAAACAAATGCCTCGAACTGGGCCTGAGGAGGAAAATAAACAGTGTGGTCATTTTACCAGTTTTATGCCTCAAATATTTCAAATGTGCAAATGACAAACACATGTATGCCAGCAAACAACATGGTCAAGATTTGGACAAAAGATATTTCAGTGAAATATTTATCTTTAATCTCCTATCATAAAAGTTTGCCAGCTGTAACTGAGACTAAATATATAGTTGAATGAATGAATAGATGATTATGGATTAACGCCACATCATCAATTTTCCAGCCATATCATGGCAACAAGATATTGTTGATGGGTACTAAGGAAAATGGCTAGCATAGAGTCTTGGGGTGAGGTGTAAATACAGTGTTCAGACTTAATAAATATCACATACTTCGACACACGTTAAGTGACATACAGATGGGGTTTACAGGGCAGAAGTGAAAGCGCCCACTTGGTATCACGAATTTACACATCAATTAATTCGCGCTTAAGACTAAGATGTTCGGCAGTGAGTGTTGTATGTTAGAAACTTACCATCATGCTCATCAAATTTATCAATCAGTGTACACATGCGATAGTCCCAGAGCTGAATGGTACCATTGTGAAGGCTAGCAAGAACCCATGGTCGCTTAGGGTGAAAGGATAAACCTGGAGAAATAATACATGAACAGAGAATAAAACACTGTGACAAAAGGGAATACTTTAAGAGATGTTAATAGGACTGACACAGCAAAAATTTTACTTTTCAATTCTAAGGCCCTGGTTTACCCAACATTTGTGCTGTTGCGCCGTGCTGGTATGCTACTCTTCTCATCCACAGAGGCCTCTAACCACCGTTACAGACTAAAGACACATTTTCTTAGCAAACCTTGAATTACAATCTTTCCTGAGCATCCCAACAACACCCTAACTATGCTTTGTAGTTTTGGGTTTTTTTCCATAAACATATCGTCACATTTTTATCAATGTAAATTCTGTAATGCATACATGACAAACTCTAAGTAACTTTTTTTACTACAAATTAACAAGCTTTGATTGCTCTGTCTGCTCATGGATTACTGCTGATGTTTCTGTACAACACACTAAATATGCCCCTGTATTCTATGTGATCCACCACACGACTCATTGCATTAACAATGCCTGTTTTCAGACCCACTTTTTCCTAAAGAAATGTAGACTACGAATGTCAAAGCAAAGCCAAACATGGCAGTGGAGGAAAATGTTGAGCCAGAGATTTGATGTTTATCTGCATATATTTATTTACTTGATTGGTGTTTTACCCCTTACTCAAGAATATTTGACTTATACGATGGCGGTCAGCATTATGGTGGGAGGAAACCGGGCAGAGCCCAGGGGAAACCCATGACCATCCGCAGGTTGGTACCAGACCTTCCTACAATGTTTATCTTTTGGTTTGTTTCTAACAAGGTTTGCCAATGACCAAACATTATGTGGGTTTTACTATTAAAGAATACATGCAAAAACATTCAGAGCCTTAAGTTTGATGGAGCGCCCCAAGCACTTCAGTGCCATCATTACCACCATGTTAAAAGCATAGCGTTGTGGTAGGGCTAGACTATTGTAAAGCTAGCCCTAGAATTGTGCCAGCTTTGAAGCTGGTTTGGGGTCAACCTTGGCCGAACAAAATTTTTGCCACAGCCAATGTCAGAGCAATCTTGGACTACTCCATTCAAAGTTACATTTTTTCAACTATTACTACATGCAAACTTGAGTTGACATATAGTCTGAGACTGCTCTGACGTTAGGCTTGGCAAAATTATATTCAGCCATGGATTGGCGATTCACACCATAACCAGTAACTCCTTTGTAAACAATGGCTGCAATCCAAAACTGGTGTTAACTTTGGCTCTTAACTCTCAGCTCTCCCGCACACGCAACATCTCATGTATATTCCACTTGGTAAGGACACACAAGACTCAAATTCACCTCGCAGTCATCGCCAAAGCAGTAGCCATTTTGCCTTAACCACAATTAGTCTTGAAAAAGTTATCCTTCCTAGATGGCGCATGCGTGTTAAACCTAAAAAGCCTAATGGTTGTCTTACTTAGAAATGGTTTGCCGTGTCTTGAATATGGGAATGGTGTGCCAATACCAAATGGAATATAGCTGGGATGTTACGTGTGCATGCAACCTGAGAGTTAAGAACCAAAGTTGACCCCAGTTTTTTGAATAGGTGTTTAGTTTACGACTGGTTGCCCATGTGGCTACGGAGGTGACAAAGGCTTGACCTGAACCCGGCAACATGTTTTTTTTCTTTCTCGTCGCTGGTTATGTAATACCTTTCAGCCAGGTCAACACTCTCAAATTCATTTCAAATTTTAGTTTATTGTTATCAAAAAACATTGCTAGTATCATTCAGAAAACAATTATCTTGTGTAACGTGCTGCAACAAACAAATTCAATCTGATCTGATCTGATCTTTTTTCCCGATTTAATCTGAAACGACTCTTAGTCCTAGGGTATGACAGACAGGCCTGATCACAGTAAGAAAAATAATTTCTATACCCTAAGCCAATTTCTCAGAAAGTTACTTGCTTCACAAAATGGCTGTTTTTCAAAAAAAGCAAGACATTTTCTTTTTCAATGGGGCCAAATGCGGCGGCACGTTTCCACGAGATTAGGTACAAGAGCCTCACTTACGTATTATCGACTTCCCAACTATGACAGGAGGCTAGTGCACAGTGAAAAAAGAGATTTGACAAAGTTTAACCCAAATGTATGGTTGCAAAATGTGAATCTAAAGTGAACTGAACTGAACTGAACTGATAGTTACAGGTAAGTGTAAAGTTCTACAAATGCAGACTATTGGTTTTTTATTTTAACCAGATTTTGGTCACCAATGTAGGCCCTACATCCTACCTCCAGCCCAGTATAGAGAGAGGTGCTGAAGTAGCCACCTTGGGCTACTTAAACCTCAGTCAAAGCAAAAAGCAGAAAGTATCATTTCTCATTTATCAGTGAATGTCACACACGTACATGTGTAGCCAAGGAATATGTAGTGTCTGGTGCAAGTTCAGAAGCAAAACAACAACAACACCTAATCAGATGGGCATCACGACATGCGACGATACAATACGCACCTTTCACCCTGGCTGACTTTGTTTCAAATTTTGTCAACATGACAGTGCAAACTGTCTCTTGGAGGCTGAATCACCTGCTCAGATGCAGACGAATCGCGTCAAAATTCATGCAACGAAGACTGTCCAACGTGGAAGTGCCGGTTGTCTCTTTACACGTCATCTAAGAAGTAGTAAGTTGTCTGCTTTTTCATTGGTCAAAAAGCAACCAAGGGAAGCAACTCAGGGAAATGAAGCGTTTTGACGTGTGGAACTGTTGGGTTGACAAGAGTGAACATTTAAAGGAGAAGAATATGTAAATATTAATCAAATACCATTGAAAAGAGTATGCATTCCTCGAAGCTGCATGCCATAAAAACAATTCTAATATGTACCTCGAGTTGATAAATTATAAATAAAGTCAGCGCCAACATCTGCTGTGGGCGACTCCATTTTTTTGCATATCTTTCTTCCTTATCCTTAAAACCATATTCTTTGTTTTATATATAGTGCATAGCTTTCATGTATCACTTAAAGACAAAGAAAACACTTTAAAATAAATAACATGTAAGTATCAGATGGGCCATGAAAAACTTCCCTGGCGAAATAGTTAACTGAAATGCATTTGAATATTCAGTTTATTCTGTGGTGACCTTTTCTGACTACAAAAGGACCAGTGACGTCACCTAAGGTTTTTGCTAAATTACCACACATTCGACTGCTGCACTTATCATTCAAAATGTATTTACGTATTGATCTATGAATGCATTCGCTGATTTGACTTTGAAACAAATTACTTCAGGCTAAAAGTATAGATCTTTTTATACCTGCACGGTCACAACAGACCACTGTAGAATTAGAACTTTTAACACAATTTTAGTTGGTTAGAAAGAAAAATTGTAAAAAAAAATAAGTCCTGGACAGTCCTTTATGGTCTTTCACCACTCTAAAATAAAGTGTATAATATACACTTCATTTTAGAGTGGTATTTACCTTTACCTGATATATATATATATATATATATATATATATATATATATATATATATATATATATATATATATATATATATGTATATAATGATGTGTATATTATACACTTTATTTTAGAGTGGTGTTTACCTTTTGTTTGCCTTTTACTCTATATTGCTTCTGACGAGGTCTTTGCGTTAGGCTAAGCACACCATTTGACACTTTTTTAAAAATTTTATTCCTTTATTTGATTAGTGTTTTACATCTTCTGCCTATCAGCAGTAGCGACATGACGGCCCTGCTTGAGAATAACGAGTTTCCGCCCCTTGTTTCTCAGCAGTATTTGTCCACCAGGGGGTGCTGTTTGAAAAATCAGAATGTGAAGGATGCGGGTTGCAGCGATTGCCAAATTTTGTCGCTCGGTGAACTTATAGTGGATTTTCTCCTGCTGTCACTCCGATGATTGACAACAATGACACGGTCATAATCTCCAGCAAAAGAACATCTGATCTGTCTGCCGTGAAATAAAACAGCCATGAACGGTAAGTGTGTAAATTGGGAGGAGAAAGCGGTTTGTACGTGATGATGGTAGAGATGACAACCGAAATGGTGAGGCCGATGGGTTCGGCGCCTAACCTGTGATCATGCCGAATATTTTACCTTAACAACCCCAGTGATACGATTAATTCATAACATCAACGACAGACCTGTGGGAGTAAAAGAGGTTTTATTTGAATCAGTCAAAAATTGAATTTTTTTTTCTTTTTCCCACAGGACTTGTTTTCAGTGAATATGCACAATACCTTTATTTGTTTATTTAATTGGTGTTTTACGCCGTGCTCAATAATATTTCACTTGTACGAAGGCGGCCAGTATGATGGTGGGAGGAAACCAGGGAAAACCAGCCAAGGGGAGGCACAATCATCTGTAACTTGCTGGCAGACTTGCTCTTACGACTGAAGAGGTAGCCAGCATAAGTGCCTCTCAAAGATCACACGGTTGATAAATTGAACGATATCCGTGAGGCATCCAGAATGATGTGTCAAGTACACTGTGTTTGTAAGCTGTCTGCTTTTTTTTGTAAGTCATTCTACAGGATTTGATATTTCTTTTGTAGTTAGTAAGCTTCCATTAAACAAGCATTGTTGCAAGACATCCTATAATATTTGAATGTTGATCATTCATTGAAGGGTGTTGTTGAAAATTAAATTAGTTTTTTCCCTTATCAGAAGTTTATGAATTAAGTTGGTTACATGTTACCATTTTACAGTTGAACTCCTACAAATGAAACCTTTCATTTAACCCATGTGTAAACTGTGGACACCACATAGATCTTTTGGAGAAAATCTCATTCATAATAGATTAAACATTGAGTGAGTGAGTGAGTGCTTGGTGTTTAACGTCGTACTTAACAGTCATATGACTATGAAGGAATCTTCATGCATGTAATGTGCCTCCTTGTTGCAGGATGGATTTCCATCGCTCTTTTATCTAGTGCTGCTTCAATGCGACGCCTTACCGAAAGCCGCCCAAGCCATTATACTGATACAGGTCAACCAGTCGTTGCACTATTTTCTTCATGCTGAACGCCAAGCGAGGAAGTTACAACTTCCTCTTTCAATAAGTATTTAAATATTGATTCTTTGCTTGGTGCTATTCATGTTCTTTCAGATGAAAAGCACATGTACATAATGTGTAGTATTATAAAGATTGAATACACAAACAATAGATTTATATAGGTTTCAGGGCCACAAAATAATATTTTTGAAAGAAAAACACAGTATAGTAAAGAATAATAGCTGAACTCTCATTCAGTGGCACAGATCTATGAAATGTAATCCCGAAAGCAGGAAGTTGACAGCAATATTCTACCATTTGATTTGATGTTTCCTTTTCATGAAATCACACAGCTCTTTGACAAATACTGTCACCAACAGCTGAGCGACGAAAGACAAGAATGTGACCAGGCTTTACTATAGATGTTATTTCCATAGTCATGTGATTACCTCCATCTAAAGTTACCTACCTCTATCTAAAGTTACCTCCCTTGGTGACAGGTGGTCTTAAGGATTTGGTTTGAGCGATCAATCTCAGGTTTATTGCTTGACTTCAGAAATGTATCTGTCAGGTATACAAAGAGTAAATGGATTTTTATGAAGATTTAATTGCAGGAGTTTGAAGCAGGGTTTTCAATTAATGGTATAAAATTTTAATGTACATCCTAGTTGAAAGGAGGTAATGTCAGAAAATGTTTGTGCGAGTTTTATTAAATAAGTCTTGCTTCTTTGGTTGGGTGAAGTTCATTATGTATGTACACCAAATGTGTGCTGGTGCTAATGAGCATGGCAATGATACGGTTGTGTTTCCATAGTTTCACTAAGCTGAACAGTTGGCTGGTTAGGGTAAAGCTGGATGTTTTGATTGATGATAACGATTCTCTGTGGTCATATGGGTAGGCAGCACCTGTCACACCTGCTCATTTCACCTCATGTTTACACAACCACTGCTACCTGAATAATACCCAGACCACAAGGGCAAAGGCTTCAAATTGTTACCTGATCTACATTGTACAGGTAAAGGTAGGTGAACACTGAACTGCTGCTGTGGCAAACTTGTCTTAGCTGTTACAGTAGGCAAAATTTACAGAAATGAAATGTTTATGATATGTGTGTACATATGTATGATGTATATATTTTTTCATATTTGTCACTGTTTTAAGAAATTTAGTGAATAGTAATAATCTAGAACAAAATATAGCAGACATTACTATTGCCTCAAAAATATCAAAGTTTTTCCCTTCTTAAACAAACAGACTAATTTTTCAGTTTTTTGGAATAGTAGAGATATGAAAATGTTTTTCATTAGATGTACTGACCATGTGAAAAAAGGGGAACTAAATATTCCTCTTACAATTACATGTATGTTGGCGAAAACCAGGTGTTCCGAAAATTAGAAGAATTAGTACACAATTTAGCCATAGATTTTATTTACTAGCCGGAGGATTAAAACAGATTTATGCAAAATAAGCATCCATCAATAATACACCTCTGTACTAAACTGAAACATGATGTTTTATTATTTACAAGAACTAAGTAATTCATGTACATACCCATACATGCACTTAAACACTGCCATACCCATGTGTTATATTTGTGCTTGAATAACAAACTTTATTTCACAGAATATGATTTGATTGGTAAGCTTATCTAAGATTGTTTACAGTTTCTGAATGGTGAGTTGCACATGTTGGTGCGCTTCATCAGATTTATTTATCAGCTGTATTCATGTCATTGTATTGTACACTGTGGATGGCACCATACACATGTGGATAGCACTGTACATGTTGTGGATGGCATCATACACATGTGGATGGCACTGTACACAGTGTGGATTGCACTATACACAATGTGGATTGCACTGTACACGTTGTGGATGGCACTGTACACTGTGGATGGCACCAACAATCAATATATTAGAGAGACACTTTGACTTCAAGTAAATAATTATATATTAGAGGTTATTCAGGCACAGGAAATATTCTTGAGCACTGCCTAATTAAAACACAAATGAAATAAACTAATAAAATACAACACTTGCATTTATGTAAGGGAGAGAGCCTCCTAGAATTTGTGAAGAACTTTTTAGTTATTATAATTTGTCTCTGCATGTGTATTTTCCCCCCTAGGCTGTCCTCCGCTTTGTTAGCTGTACATGATGTGGCTAGCAACCTCTATACGACTTAGGCTTGAATCTTAGGTTCTGGAGAATTGCCCTTGAACTTACAATGTAGTATTAAGAGACTATGTTAATAGATCAGGTGATTTGGCTGTGTCGCTCAGGTGTGCCATCTTCTCCCAGGCCATACCTAACACTACCTTCTTTGTTGGTTTACATTTGTATTTCCTTCGTCCTCATGCAGGTTTAACTCCATATTTGTATTTGAAAATCAGTAGGTCAAGGCACACATAAATAGATAACAGCTGGAGGATATAGAACAGGATAATTCTTTTGGTAAGTCAGAACATCAGTCATGCAGAATCAGATTGATTATTTCCTACAGGTACAGTCATTCCTTTGTAGTAGTTCAGTATTTATCTGAGAAATTCAAAAACAAAAAAAGCTTTACTGTAGTGCAAACAGTACATTAAAAGACATGAATACACACAAATTTGAGTTTAAAGTGAAGAAAACACTAGCCTTTAGAACACTGCCTACAATATTTGGGCTTACTGTAAGTGATGTTGGTTGTCTTTTTTTGTACTGCTGAAAGTTCCAGTGTTAAAATTGATCAAATGCGTGTACTGTAAATCTTCAATATCTTATTTTTTTTTCATTTGAATGTGCGCATACAAAAATTATGAAAATGAGGCTAAAATGATTTGTTTGTGTGACTGAAGATGAAAACTTCCTAAAGCTATGCAAATTATAACTCTAAACCCAATACTTCTTTCAGAATGTTTCCAAATATGGTTTACACAGGCAGTTGATAAGGATGAAGAATAAGGGTACATCTATACATATATATATATGCATAGCTTAGTGTGTAAGTAGGTATGTATGTGTGTTACATGTAAGTGGCATGTAGATAATTTAGGACGTGATACATCTAAAGTTACTAGAGAGTAGGCCCTAAAATTGGCCTCAGCACTCCTTCTTGCACTCACCATCATGTTGTGAACTAACCAGTACAAGTATTTCTTCTAAACAATGAGCCATGTGGAAAGTCAGGCTGCACAGAACCTTACACAAAACAGTCAGCACACAACCACACAGTTCCAGGACACTTGACTGACTCATCTAACAGCCTAATTGATGAAAATAAATGTATTTTATCCCTATAATATAGTCTCTATGCTTAACATTTATGACATGGAGTCTGGTTCACATGTATGTGTAATTAGGTAAAATTACATGTATATCTGGAAAAATCCAGAGCTGTGTATTTCATATAGCCCTGAACATGTAGTAGTATATATATATATATATATATATATATATATATATACAAGGATTAACAAATTTAAGAACTGGGTCAGCAGGATGGTCTGCAGGAAAATGACTTACATGTAGGCAGGGTGTTTGCCAGAAATGTGAAAGAGGGTGTCCAACCATCGGTTTTTGAAGTCATTTTGTTACATACCACCCCGATAGCATAGTTGGTAGAGCGTCCGCTTCAGGAGCGGTAGATCAAGTGTCAATCCTGGATCAAGTCACGCCAAAGACCTTAACAGAGGAAGTTTTAACTTCCTTGCTTGGTGTTCAGCATGAAGGGATAGTGCAAAGGCTGTTTAACCCGTATCAGCATAATAACTCTGGCAGGGCAGATTACTTGCCTTTGGTTAGGCGTTTCAGTGAAGCAGCACTAGATAAAAGAGCGGTGAAAATCCATCCCGCAACAAGGAGGCACATTACATGCACCCTAAGGATCCTTTCGTCATATGACTGAAAAATTGTTAAGTATGACGTTAAACCCAAGCACTCATTTTGTTAAAGCAGGCCAGGGTGTCCAGATTTCATTTTCTCCTATCTCTCCATGTTAAAAATGTTTAAAACAAGATGTCCAAATAGCACCAGTTCTCTATTTCACCCATCCACTTGCAGTAGCTGGTTAACACTATGCATGTAAGTGAGAGACACATTATACCACAATATCAATTAGTAATGTTCCAGCATACACAGTGAATGAGAATTTCCTGGTCACTTTGTCAATCTGGACCCTGTTTCATAAAGCACACGTAGCACTACGTTCATGTAATTACCATGATAACGTAATACCTACAATACTGGTCGCCATGGCAGTTACGTGCACCTAATATCTCGTGCACCCTGGCCAAGAAAATCCAGCACTGGTTCTGAATAGTGCTTAGCACCTTAGCATGGACAAGGTGATAACTTATTGTAAAACTCTGGCAAAATAGGTCAGTTTGACTTCTCAGGTTTTTTGGAGTATTCAAGCTATTACATTATGCAGGGAATATATGTGTAGTGTATACTACACATGTGCATGTCGTGTGAAACCAGGATATTTCTCTATCTAGTACGGATTTTGTAATATAACATGGGTTATTCACGGACTTTAAAGTTTTCAGGAAGCATCATGTGTTTTTTTCAGGAAGCATCATGTGAGTTCCATTTTATTAAATTTCATGCAGTGTGACAATGTCACCTGTAAAGTTGACGATCAGAATCATTTTTTTATTCAAGTTATGGCCATGCTTCATAAAGCATATTAAATGCACCAGTTTGATATTAGTTCTCTGTTAGGGATCAGCCAATGCTTTGACAAGGTACAATTCATGTGTAAACCCAACCTGAACAACAGGTCATGAAGGCTAAAATGATCTATATCCTCATATCATTATGACCATGGATACAGCAACTGGGAACCTGTTCATAATGCACTCCAGGGGGCTGGAAACTGGGAATGCTAACAAATTACAAACATGTCCTATTATGTGTGCATAGTGGTTGTTTTTCTCATCCAACTGAATAACCAATTCAGTGGAACCCAAAACATAGTTTGTTAACAACTGGTGTTACTCATAGGCCTTCACAATATCTACACTGAATGGTTTTATACTAAAGTACATGTACATCTTTTTTGTTTCAAGGACATGATTTGTTTATACAGTATTACAATTAAAGGCAAAGTGTGTAGCCTCATATTAAAGCACACTGCACTGTATATATGAAATAAATGCAAAACTAACTAACTCTCCTGATGTGGACATTCACATCAAACCACATGTACAATATTTGGCTATTATTCTGAAATAACTGCATGGTAGAATGTAGCGGTTATTTTTTTTCTTCTTCTTTGAGGTTTGCAATTAACTGTTAAGTATTGTAGGAATAGATGTGTAGTGTTTCTGATCAATGCTATGGCTACAGTGGGTGCACAGATATTATGCCATACATTTGGAAGGTTACTTAATGATGTGAACATTTCCTAGGTTCTGACCACTTGTTTCTTGTAAGCTGAGACTCAGTAGAGGCAGGGATGTATACAGTGTACATGTACCAGGGTAGAACAAATCCTAGTATTGATTTGGTCAGCTTGTGCCCTCTAACTACACTGACCAGTTCAACCTTGTCCTTCTCAATTTGTCATAAGCGCTAATTACATGGTTACCACCCAGGAGTACACATGTAAATGCTCTAAAACTTGCGATCATGTTTTCTGTGGAGGAAAGTCTTCAAAGCTATGTCCACATCTGGACTGATATTGACTGGCAGAAAGTAATATTTGTTCCAGAATTCTTAGATTATATTCGCTAGGAAATGCATACAATAAGCTTTTCACACAGCCAAAGAAAAAATTGTTTTGTGTATACTTCAAATTTACAGTACGTTTGTTTTAAGCATACATGTATGTATGTTAATATTCATGAATGTATGTTTATGATTTCCATGCTGAGAGGAAATGTAAGATCACCTAAGTAACAGCGCTTTTGAGGATCATGCACATGAAATTTGTATACTAAGTGGTTACATATGTGTGTGTGTGGTTTTTGTTTCCCACGTTAGGTTGCGTGATATCCTGTGTCCTGTATTGCTCCTGTGGAAATCTGCAAAGTTGGAACTAAACTGAATGCAGCATAAGCTGCTGTGGTATTCACACACACACACACACAGATATATATATATATATATATATATATATATATATATATATATATATATATATATACATACACACATGTATCAGTACATGCTATACTGTTAAAATTATGGCAGATGTAAAGTACATATGTAATGCTTTGGGATACTGATATAATTTCTGGCAGTTTTCATAAGGCAGGCTACATTGCAGTTTGCACATTTTCTCTATTTTATTTTGTAGATGAAATTATTGTAACTTTTATAAGGTTGGGGGTTCACATCAAAGACCATTGTAATGATTTAGCCAGAACATGACTTGCCAAACTATGATCATACAAAAGCCTGGAATATTTTCAGTGTTTTTGTCACTTTCCGGCTGTCCATTTGGATAAGGTTTGGTAGGGCAGACCTCATTGACTCATACATGTAAGAAAAGCGTATACACTGCCAAATGTATTCTGTTATTTGCCTTTATTTGGGAAAGCCTGTTTATGAGTCACCGTTCTTGGACATGAGGCTCGTAGTGATAATGTATTGTTACATATGCATATCTTGTCACAGTCATGGACATGTCATGTGTATTACACAGTTGTACTGCTACTGCACACGTACAGTCTTCAGCCAAATGGATGAGCATTATGAGAAATGTGTCAATCTCTGATTTCCCCAGTGCACCATCACAATGGTAATTTTTCTCAATTTTATGTGTTTTTTTATGCTGCAGTTTTGTGGAGAGTGGAGAATTTCTTGGTTAGAGCCATCAGGCATTTACGAGAACAGACAGTTTTAAAGTCTGGACATAGAGACACAGTGATACAGGCCTACATGTACCTTTGCAAGCGTGTCATTGTTTTGAAGATAAATAGTAATCATGACTTAATTACATGTAATCCATATAATAATGCTCTTAAAATACGCTTTATTATGTGTGTTATGCATAAAGTATCTTAAAAGTGGTGGAAGGGTGTGGGGCTGGGAAGTTTAACTTACACATGCTGTCTAAATATGCTCTCATAGATGAGCCTGTTCAGTATAGCTTGATTGTATCTTGTCTTTATGACCCCATTTTCATTGTGTGTGAGGCTTACCGCTGAAGGTGATGGTGGAAGCAGTCACCGTTTGACTTGCACCAATATGGCATGCGTATCAGTATGTCACATGGAAAGTTCGTCAGTAACCTTATAAACATTGGGTTTCTACTGTCTTCCACCCATAAAACTGACTGTTATCGCATTCTTGTAAGTAACAAATGAAAACAATGAAATAGATAAATTAGATTTGTCTTCTGTTTGCTTTACAGAAGTGACAACATAAAGATTGTATTTAGTAACACACAAACTGAAAGACACTTTCCTCCTCAGACTTTCAAGTACATGTAGGTGCTGACAATGAAGGGAAAGAAATACATGTTTAATGTTAAGGTTACAAAATTATGTGTTAAATAAAGTGAGAATGGTAAACAACTTGTGATAGTTTTGATGAAAGGAGTGGCTTGTGTGGTAGGATTTCTGAGGGGAAGTACACCTTTGTGTTGAGTTAGCAGGGAGACAGAAGAATGGGTTGAGGGGAAGATATTTGGTTAAAGTCTGTAATTACCATCGGTGCCTGAACAGGGCTGTTTATGAGCTGAACTCACCTGTATCATGTTTCTCCAGCCCTCTGATGTAAGGAACAGCCTCCACTTGAAGGCACATTCTCCATCTAACCACTGTGTTACTTCTGGCTTTTGCAAGAAATAAGAGGAGTTGGTTTTATTGCCTGGCAGATGTTTTCTGATCTCACTTTAGTCGTTCTGTTTGCTCTACAAAATCTCAGCCAAAATTTAAAGAACTGTGCCTTCAGATTTCATTGTGTCCCTCTAAACTACGGACAGCTACTACACACATCAAAGGCTTGGGCATGTGACAGGTGTGTTGTTCAGGACGGATGAGATTAACCGTTGAGAAAGGGAGTTCTGCATAGGTAAGCTTGTCCTATGAAACAAATCACCGGTACCCAGTGGTTTGTTAACTCGAAAATCGTGCCACAGTCATTTAGTATTTTATGTTGTGTTAAAAGCAGCTTGAAAGTTAAAGAAGAGCTTGTGTTATGGGGGGCTTTCGATTCGAGGTTTCATATGAAACATAATAGGGTTTAAAAACCGTGTTAAAAACAACAAAAGCAGCCATAAGAAATAGACTTGAAATTCAGCAGCTGACCCACAAGTTTATGTATTCAGGAGGACTGAATGGATGTGTATGTTGACAAGTTTACACAAGTTCTGAGGATCATGCCCTGGTATATGTGTACATTGTAGATACATATTATGAACTGATAGCAGTTACAGCACGTGGCTGTTGCTCATAAAGTTAGCTGTGTATGTATCAGGTGGCATTTAACGATTGCCTGCGGTGTACATTTGAATGGTATCAGAGTGATTGTCTACAGTGATATAATGAACTCTACATGTAACTAACTATCAAGTTACGGAAATTCTTTCTACCTATGCACTCCATGGTTGAACAAACTTTATCCAGTGGTTGTTGTTGACTGTCTGACAGTTAAATTTGACTTGTGGCGCTCTTTGGAGTTCTATTGTTACTTGTATATATGTGCCTATGTGCACACAGAGGTGTTTCTCGTAATCATGGCAGCGGGTTTTAGTTGGTGGCGCCCCTCGTAAAGCCAGAAGCGGAGCCAGACTAACAGCATCACGACGATTATCTAGTGCCTATAAACTGTCATATGGAGCAAGCGAGAAAAATGACAGGCCATCAGCTGAACGACGAGTTACGCATACATGTAGATCAGGGATTCTCAGCCAAGGTATGAACCTCTAGTTAGCATGGTTGTGGAGAACAATAATGAGAGCACATATATATACCTTCATATAATCTATCTGTGTTCCTATAGATACTTGTATGTACAGTAATGTAAGGCCAAAACAGACTGTCTAGGCTAGACTTCCTTATACATGTAATTGTATTCTGACTGTACTATAATTTTTGATGACGTGTAATACGGTACAGTGGTTAAATTGTATCATAAGGTGCACTATTCATAAACCAAGATGGTTTTTCTCATGGATGGTATTTTTTGATGTCATGATGTACAAATTATCCTTTATTATACAAAGTGTTGACTAAGAAATGTTTTGAAATATCTAAAATTAATTAAACCAAATTTTAAATTTCTGTTCCCTTACCTGTTATACATGTACATGAATTTATTCAGTCAGGTGAATGTGTTTTACATGCCTGTACAGATTTTTCTGATGTCGGGGATCTCCTTGTATGTACTTGTAGATTGTGCTGTTTATTGTTGTATGCTGTTTTTTTCATGGTCCCCAGTCATGCACATGGTTAGAATAGAATTTATATATGAATAATTTCACCATTGTTTAAAGTAATAATGGGTGAGGTTTTTGTAGGATTGGTCAATAAACTGAGTCATGTATGTTGAGCGATTGCGTAATGGAGCTCTTGGCAGACTCACAAATGTCTTTATGATATTCGTGCCCAGCCCCTGCTAGATTGCTAACAATGCATTTGTTACGAGGTGGATGACCTGACGTCTTAAATCATGAAATTTGAATGATCATGAAAATGTCATGTTGGTATACATGTACAATGTATAGATGGTTTACATACCCTATTTGCCATAAAAGTTTACTCTGCCTAAAAATTGAATAGTGCATTTTTACAACTACTTGTTCAGGGTCATATGTAGAAAAACATGAAGGTTTCTGATGCCAAACTTTAATGGCACCTTTGTAACTGTGCATAATAAGGGTCTTCTTGGGTCATTTGGTTAGCGCGCTAGCGCAGCGTAATGACTCGGGCCTCTCACCAATGTGGTCGCTGTGAGTTCAAGTCCAACTCATGCTGGCTTCCTCTCTGGCCGTACGTGGAAAGGTCTGCCAGCAACCTGCGGATGGTCGTGGGTTTCCCTCAGGCTCTGCCCGGTATCCGCCCAACATAATGCTGGCCGCCGTCGTATAAATGAAATATTCTTGAGAGCGGCGTAAAACACAAATCAAATAAATAAATAAATTAATTTACATTTTAGTTCTATACAGCTTGTTTATTTTGGGCAACCAACAGCTTGGGAGCCCAGACGTTTTCCAGAAACAAACTGACTCTAGATATGGCCCTGATGTAATTACAAAAATATGAAATCATAAAATATTTGTTTCGGTGCAGCTACCTACGGTGTACACTTTTCAAGTAAAATATAATTGTACCTTCCAAATAAACCCCAAAACACCCTTCTACGACATTAGTTTGGTGAGGTTATCTTACAGTACATAAAAGGTGTATAAATTATGAGAAAAACAGGAAGGTATAAAAACCACTGGTGACTATAATTATCAGACGTGCCCCTGGTGTTCTATTTACACTTGTATACTCAGTATATAAAACAGTCTGTTTGGCTGTAATTGTGCGGGAATGGTTTTGGCATCATTGTCTGTACATGTACACATGTAGATAGGAATATATATATCACAGAATTGGACAGATTTAGAATTGCCTGGATAATGAAAGACTTACATGTACATGCTGCAAGATTCACTCAAGTATTATCTCATTCTAGATGAGATAATGCTTGCGGAGATATCTGATATATAGATTAATATGTTCACAAAGAAATTCAAGTCAGTATGTATGTATATTTTACTTTTACATGTGGGTGTAGCTGAATATTGCTAAATTTCCACTTCTGCATGTACACTGTACCATAGATCATGTGCTATCAATTTTACAGAATAAAGCAACTGTCCACTGTCATTTCCTCTGAAAATAGAAGCACTTTCATTCTACATACATGTAAGCTGTCTTTGGTAAAGTATTGCTCCACTGTTCTGAACAGTTCAATACTGGTATTTTGATGGTAAATGATTAAGGGTCACATGGGTGGGAGTCCCAGTCACTGTAATCGGAACTGGGAGGATAACATTAAAATGTGGATTTGTAAAGGCTTTATGTACATGTAAATTACATGAAACCATGTGGAAGGGGTTAATCTGTCCAGCAAGTTTGTTATAGTAGCAGCTACAGCAGAAGAGAATCTATGGGAAATGACTTTTATTTAATCCGAAAAAGAGGCAAGTGTCATAGAATATTACATGGCATTGAAACTTACATTTTCCCAGTAGTATGTCATCAAAACCTCAATTCAAGATCAATTGAATTTTCAGAATGGGACACTATGAGCTCCTTAGTCATAGACGAAATCTTAAGTCATTGTAAGCTCAAATTTAAATGTCATCATAGAGAGGGTGGAGGCCATAAACATGTTACAAGTGTTTATGATGTCCTGAGTAAACTTGTCCATGCCATGTTTTTAAATAGCTGAAGGTACAAGTTTTGTAGGCTGAGGTAGAAGTTTTGCTGTTGGGAGGTACAGGTGTTGTACATGTAGTCTGAGGTAGAAGTTTTGTAGTTGGGAAGATACAGGTTTTGTACATGTAGTCTGAGGTAGAAGTTTTGCAGTTGTCGAGGTACAGGCTTTATACATGTAGTCTGAGGTAGACGTTTTGCAGTTGTCGAGGTACAGGCTTTGTACATGTAGTCTGAGGTAGAAGTTTTGTAGTTGGGGAGGTACAGGTTTTGTACTTGTAGCCTGAGGTAGAAGTTTTGTAGTTGGGGAGGTACAGGTTTTGTACATGTAGTCTGAGGTAGAAGTTTTGTAGTTGGGAAGGTACAGGTTTTGTACATGTAGTCTGAGGTAAAAGTTTTGTAGTTGGGGAGGTACAGGTTTTGTATATGTAGTCTGAGGTAGAAGTTTTGTAGTTGGGGAGGTACAGGTTTTGTACTTGTAGTTTGAGGTAGAAGTTTTGTAGTTGGGGAGGTACAGGTTTTGTACATGTAGTCTGAGGTAGAAGTTTTGTAGTTGGGGAGGTACAGGTTTTGTACTTGTAGTCTGAGGTAGAAGTTTTGTAGTTGGGGAGGTACAGGTTTTGTACTTGTAGTCTGAGGTAGAAGTTTTGCAGTTGTCGAGGTACAGGTTTTATACATGTAGGCTGAGCTACGTTTTGTGGTACATCTTTTCTAGTCTGGGGTTCATGTTTTGTGGTACATCTTTTGTAGTCTGGGGTTCATATTTTGTGGTACATCTTTTGTAGTCTGGGATTCATGTTTTGTGGTACATCTTTTGCAGTCTAGGGTTCATGTTTTGTGGTCCTTTTTAGTGGTACATCTTTTGTAGTCTGGGATTCATGTTTTGTGGTACATCTTTTGTAGTCTGTGGTTCATGTTTTGTGGTACATTTTTTATAGTCTGGGGTTCATGTTTTGTGGTACATCTTTTGTAGTCTGGGGTTCATGTTTTGTGGTACATTTGTTGTAGTCTGGGGTTCATGTTTCGTGGTACATCTTTTGTAGTCTGGGGCTCATGTTTCGTGGTGCATTTTTTGCAGTCTGGGGTTGATGTTTTGTAGTCAAAGGTTCATGTTTTGTAGTCGGATGATCAATTTTGATTTTGAATTTGACTGCCATGAACTTGTGCTTGGACATGTGCCACTTGATTTGTTGCACATATATGTACACATGAACATGAAATGTTCATTGTTTCTATCACATGTCATATAATAAGGAATGCTCTTGAAAGCATTTATTATTTCATGTCAATAATTCCTTGTAGTACCACAGCTTTTTCCCTTGACTGTTTGCTGCTTCAGTGTACATCTACATATACCAGTACATCTAGAATCCAAGTGTTAGGTTCAAAATATGTAATTATATTTAATGGATCTGATCCTTTTTAAAGTTTGTTTAGAGCTGTGTTATAAGGGAGTTTCTTACACTTACTGGTACATGTAGCCATGATAGTGGACTTGAGCCCATGCTCTATGTCATAGCTGGCTTCACTGTGCAACATGTGTCCTTGTTAGTGTAGGTTTCAGCCTGAACTTTTCTGAGCTTCTGCACAACAACTTCCACATGTCAAGATTTAACAGTAAACCGGTGAGCCACAGCATTGCACAATCCAGCCAAAACAATCTCAAAACTTTCAGCTGCAGACTTCTGGCTTATCTGAAAGTTTTGCCTAAAGGCCCTGATGTCACTAAACTGGCAGTTGATATGGCACAGGCTCGCTGATGGGAGTTCCTGACAAGACAGACCTACAGAAGTGACACCAAGATAGAGAGAGAGAACCTAGCTTTAAATAAACATCCCCACCGTTTATTGTCTCCCCACTGACCTTCTGTGGACATGTTTTTTAAGCTCTCCCTGGGGTTTAGTTTGTGTGTTTTTTTCACGGACTGATACCCTGCTGTGTGTATGTTTAAACCACTGACTCCCACCTTTATAATGTCCCATCGTCTTACTGTTCCAGGCCAAGAGGTGGATCAGTCAATGGCCATGCCCACATGGAAGACCTACTGTAAGTTACATTATCTTTTTATTTTTTCATTCTAATTTAGTTATCAGCAGATATAGTATTGTAAATATCATATATGGTACATGTTGTGAAATACTCATTTACGTGTAAATGTAGCTCTCACTGCTGATTGGGTTAGAGATATCCTGAGAAACTATGAAATATCTGACTTATATTATGTATTATTCTAATCCTGAGCTTTTCTAAGAATTAAAAAGTTATATGTACAGTGGCAGTACTACCATTTAATGTTTATGTATAATCTTCAGATACACATGTCATTGTCACATGTGTATGTAACATGATTGCTCTGCATATAACTGCATCTTCTACTGGCCCCAAGGTCACAAAGCTGTCTTTAGACTTAAGTCAGACCTAATCTTAACTTGTAGTATTATTTCTGAACTTAGAGTTGGCCTTAAAACACCAATTTTCATTTTTGTCATGAAGGTCTAAGACAACTCTTAGTATAAGATAAAAATCCTTAACATGAGTTTAGTGCAACAAACTGTTTTGAAGTTACAACTATAAATTCTGACTTAAGTCCAAGACAGCATCATGATCCTAGGGCCAGGTCTATTTAAATCCATTCTAGATTTTCCATGATAAATTTCAAAGAAAGGATACGTGCTCTAAAATTTAATGTAGATGACAAATTTGGTGAATGTGTTTTTAAAGCTCCTTGTTATTAATGCTATTGAATAATTGTGCTCGAGATAATAGCAGTTTGTATGTATATTGGTTATTCTTCTGTCGCCTGAGGGCAAAACTAAGTACTCTCTAACAACATGTGAGGTATAAATCTTTCTGAAATGTTCAGAACTGTAAAGTGATCTGTCCGATTTCCAGTTTGGTGTGTTACACAGATCTATGAAGGCTCATAGTTCTCTCTTTGGCACGTATCTGCTTGTATTCAGCCTGATACATGAGGTTGATGTACATGTAGGAAACCTTTGAGAGCTTATAGAATGGAATCATTTTAAAATTATGTGAATATAAAGTTGTGTACCAGTATGTCAAACCCATCTAAGGCAGTGCTTGTGAAAAATGCTTCTTCAGCTTATAAATCATGTTGCATTTAACAGTGTACCAGCTTCAGCTGAAAGCTCCCAGACCAAAAAGGGTGGCCTGTCAGAGAGATGTAAGTAGAGCCAACCACACAAGCACACACACACTCACACACAGGAAAAGATATATGAAAGAGCAATTTTCAGTGCAATTTATGCACAATTTAAATGTGATTTTGGAGAAAAAAATACACTGGCTGGATTGGCCAGTTTCAGGGCTTCACAAAAAGTATAATTTTATCAGTCTACACAGAATACTAGTAATGCCCTCAGAATAGGCTTGAATAAACACCTTGCAAACATGTGAAAAAGCTGAAGAATTAGACTGTCACACATTTGTGTCGTGAGTCATTCCTCTGTCAGTTTTACAAGAGCATGCTTTGACTGACTGGTGAAGGTCCTTTTTACATCTACATGACAGTCACACAAGGTTTGAGATGGGCTCCCTCTCATTCTTGGGAAAAGAATTTTTATAGATCCACTGCTTTCATTCTAATTGGGTTTGCATCGAGCTTGCTTTGCACCAGTATGACCTGTTACGAGTTCACCAGTAAGTCGCCAAATGTTGTTGGTTTTCTTCAAACACTCTGCTCCCTCCATCTATAAAACTGGCCTCAGAAAGTCATAAACATATGCAATTAAACAGCAATTAATGAAGTTACACCAATTTTATACGCAATTTTACATCAAGCCAAATTCTGTGATAAGTAGCTGTTTAGCTGCCTATGGTTGAAAAAGGAATTACAAACACATGTATGTGTACGTTTATATGTATCTTCACTGCTCTGTAACCATTTCTTAATATTCTGGCTCTCCGCCAAACATAGCCTTGATATTTGTACATTGTACATTTGATACAAAATGTAATCTGCAAGGATTTTTTATTCATTAGTTTAAATTCAATTAGATAGCTAGAGAATCATATTATTTATTATCATTATTTTTTATGATGTATAACTTGACCTTTACCATGTATCGAACAACTGAAGTATGATGAAGGTACTCAGGTTTCACAAAACCGCTATTATATAAGTGAGTGTGGGCTTAGTCTGTAAACAACAATTGACAAAAGTGTCAAGTTTGCATACATTTTTCTCAATGCATTACATTTTTCATGTACATTTTCAGTTACCAAACAGACCTCCTCAGTATGGAAAAGAGTAAGTACATTTACCACATTAGCCTGGTTCAGAGTCCCTTCTATTTATTGTAGATGTCACAGATATTGCCTCATCAGTTTTTTTGCTTAATTTCACCTAAAGTTTGGTATATGTATGAATGTGAATAAATAAAAGCCTTACTGTGATAGGTGTGGTGCCAACACTTAACGTTTTATGGGTCTGTTGGTGGGAATTGCCAGAGGCTCATTATGTAGGCGTAAAAAAAATGTGAAGAAATTGCCTGAAGCAGTTTCACCCAAGTATGTGTTAGTGCGCTTAAAGGAGAAGAAAACATAAAAATGATGCCAAAATCAGATGAAAGAGCGCCAAAACTTATTTGCAAATGTGATGTTTAATATTTGTAGGGATTTTTTTTTCCAAGAGAAAAGTGTATTTGAAAATATTTTTGTATGGTGGGTATTTGGGACCAACTTTTGGTATTTAGTGTTGTTGAATAATAATGTTCTAAATAAGGACGTGATGCTTGTCTAATAAATTTATTTGAATGTAAATTTGTTGTTTATATCGAAACATATACATTTTTACCTAAATTATGATAATATTTATGAACATTTTAAAAATATAAATATGATCCAAATTTAGGTTCAATACATTTGTTATCTGAAAAGAACAAATTCTAGTGCAAAAATATTTATTAAACCTGTGTTACATCCTCATTTATGACATTATTAAACAAAGACTATAAATACCAAAGGGTGGTCCCAAATACCCGCCATACAAAATTTTTTTTCAAGTGTCTTTTTCTCCTTAAGGAAATATCAGAAAAAATATTGAAGACCAAATTTAGGAACAACTTTTTGCACTCTTTCAGATGAACTTTATGTCATTATTATGTTTTCTCCACCTTTAATAAAATAGACCTAATTATGGGCAAATATTAGCTTCCTTTTGTGATGTTTTCTTCCTTGTTTTGTTGAGATTTACATGTTATGATTATGCATTTAATAAGTATTTTTATTGTGTTTGGAGTTGTGCTTTCATTTATTATTCATTTAGTTTCAGGACTCGAAAGGTTATCGAATGCGCTTGTATTCAGTCGGTAGTTCGATTGTCTGTGATAGCGTATGTAGCAAAAAGATTTACACCATGTAAGGTAGCCTGCGTTCATTTATTTACACCATGTAAGGGAGCCTACGTTCATGTACTTGTATTTACACCATGTAAGGTAGCCTACGTTCACGTATTTACACCATGTAAGGTAGCCTATGTTCATGTATTTACACCATGTAAGGTAGCTTATGTTCATGGAAGTAACTGCTCCTGATAATATTTACGCCTACCTTATAGCAATCGAGCTCTTTGTTAGTAACCAAAATGGTGAAAATCAAAATCAGGCGGCTGGTATGCCATTTGACCTTGACCCCAGTGCTACAGGATAAGAGGCGTACAGGCGTAAATGTGCTTAAAAATTAGGTGATACGCTTCTAAAATTGAAACTGTCAAAATTGAAAGTAGATCTCTAAAGTGGTTTATGTGCAGGACGCTCTCCATGATGTGTTAGTTTTCAGAAACTAAATGTTACAACAAAAACACAGGTAGCACTATCCGCAGTCGGGGAGAATGACTACTGTGATATTTGTATTTGTGACATATTTGCCATGAAGAAGATGTAGCAAGGGCTAAAAAAAATATTAAAAAATACTCATTTAGGTTACTATACAGCAAGTTCTGATACTGTATTACATTAAATCATCCTAATGTTGCTCGCAGTGTATGGTTTTTAATTCTTCATCGATCTTGATTTATATTTGCTATGTTAAAATGTCATCGAGGGTCAAGTTTTCGACTTGTATATGTAATGATGATTTCCGTGGGGAAATCAGCTAATACAATGAAATACAACGATCATGACAGCAGCGAGTGTTCAGAAACACTTTAGATTTATACTATATATTGCCAATAAATAAAGCACAAGTAGTAAATTCTTGTCTTCCGATGTAGGCCTACATTTGGATTTAGCATAACAAGCTTATGATGTTTTGATCCCAAAACGGCACTTGTTCGTGTATACAGAAGTGTTTTGACAGGTAAAAAAAAATTACCAATCGCATTTGGCCAATTACCATAGAATGAAATAATACTGCAACCCCTGTTATCAAAACAAAATGAAAAGGTAAAGTTGTGAGTGAGTGAGTGAGTTATGGAATAAACCCAGTAGGCCTATGAGTTCAGGTGTAATAAATAAATGTAGGCCTATGAATGTCATTCAAATTCACTCCTCATGACGAAGGGCTGAAATATTTAATTTATTCTAGAATGCTATGACAAGTCGTAATTCTGGGCAATCGACATGTACTCCGATATGTAACTGCAAGAAACTCTGTACCAGTAGGTCTATACATAGGCATATGCACATGTATGTCTTTCCATTTTCTCAACCCCCTTCACTCAGTCCACTTCATACTCTCCAGGTGTATTGCTGGAGACCCAAAATTAAGTGTTGAGTATTTCAAAACATGCGTACTGTGGTTGACTTCCCCAGTACTCCCTTAGAAAAGTAGGGATTACTGCTTCTGAAAATTGTCTTTAGCATTGCTTGACCCCTTGGGTTACTGCCCAATAGTTCATCTTCCTAACCACATGAATGCCAACAAACTTGTTATACAAAGTTTTTCATGGTCCGTTGAAGAAGTTATCTGGTAAGTTGTGGAGTGAGCTGTTAATTGCATTTGCTATATGTGATGAACATTTGGGTATAATCCTGAAAAGATAAAAAAAAAAAGGTCGACAGATTGTACATGTATTTTATATGTCCTTGCCATGTTTGTATTGTTGCTATCCAACTGTACAATCTAAGGAGCAAAACATGTATTGTATTAGAATGTGTTGCTTTGATCTGTTGCCACATACTGTAGTGGAACAAATAATGAAGATTTTCATGCTCACACTAACAGAACAAATTGAAGTGGTAAAGACTTACTTACAAAAAAATTTTCAAGAAAATGTTTACAATGTAACAGTATATCGTAATATGATGTTCTGGTGCAATGCATTCTCTTTAAAGTCATGCCAGAATGAGGTGGAGCTGGGTCCTCCATTACAGATAGAGTAATTAATAGGCCCTTTGTGGGTGGAGAATACCAGTGAATTGCACTAGAAGACAATTGGGTATTAGTTACAAGAAAAATATAAATAGAAGAGCAATAGACCCATTTCAAAGCCCTTGGGCTCTAGTTCTGATAAGATATTAATCAGATGTTACAAGGTGGACGAATCAAGCATAATCAAGCAAAATGTGTCACCTAATAAATGTTAATCTTCAGGAACTTTTTTTTTGATAAGTTTGAAATTGCTGAGATATACTGAAAATGTATTAAGTAAGGTGGGACAATTTCTTGTAACTGTATGTAACAGAATCAACAGGAATTTGTATTTTATCAACAGACTGTAAGTAATGTCTTATTCTTATTTGTAGGTTCCATGGGTTTATCAGCCGTGAGGAGACAGACAGTCTGTTGCAGGAGGGTGATGGCTGTTACCTGGTGAGAGAGAGCCAGAGAGCCCCAGGGGCTTACACCTTAGCCATCAGGTGAGTGCTCTTTAAATGGACAAACATTGCTCCTGTATTGAAAACTAATTTTAAATTTTAATAATTTAACCGACTCATTATCTCACATGTAACTTATTCATGTTAATAAGGTTAAATAATTTACAAATTTTGTTAAGAATATATTGATGAAGATTAGCTGGTTGCTACAGGTTTGACAAGCAGACCAAGAACTACAAGCTGTACCATGACGGCAAACACTACGTTGGTGAGAAGCGCTTTGACACTGTGCACGATCTGGTGGCTGATGGTCTCATTACCTTCTACTTGGAGTCCCGCGCTGCCGATTATATCGCGGCACTCTCTAGCCAATCAAATTATGCAGAATCCCCATACATGGTGTACAGTGGGAAGAAGAAACGCCGCAATGCCAAAACGAAAGATTCTTCACTGCCTTCTGACCGCACAGACGGAACCAATGGGACCAACTACATTGTACAACCAGTAAGCTGTTTAGTCACATCTAATTCATTGTTGTTCTTATAAGGCTGAAATATTAAACTGCAGTCATTCATTCATTCTGATTCACTGATGTGGCTTTCCTGCAGACTGTAGTATGTGCGCAGTTCTGATTATCTGGTGATAATTTGTGGAGTACACTTGTGCATTGAGGTGATGATCTGCTTTGTTTGCAGGACCAAATTACAGAAGAAGAGAATGTAGAAGAACTTTTAAATGTTCAAGATTTTGAAAAGACACATGTTTTTAAGGTATGCCCCTATCACTTTATGCTCTTAAAACTGGCTTTAATTGTTGACAGGGGTGGGTTGTGGGCAAGTGGTGAAGATGTTTATCTGAAAATTGCTAGGACATTGTTGTGTTGGCTCAAACCCAATGGCTGACAAGTAACGATCAACATTGCTCAGCATCTACTGTTCTAGGGATCTTGGTGGCAACAAACACTTGATGGCACTGTGTTCGCCCTACCCATGAAAATGACCATTGTTGCATGAGTTAAAAATCTTACATCACAGTGTTAAGCCTTAATTAAGTACATATATAAGTATTTAATGTGATGTATAATGTAGGTCAGTTTTTTATGAGTACATGAGAAATTACCCATAAGCAGTTACACAGTTCTTTGAATCATAATGTTCTGTTTTTGCAGGTTCATAATTTTAAGGGTCTGCATTGGTGTGATTTCTGTGCCAATTTTATGTGGGGTATTATTGCTCAAGGTGTCAAGTGTCAAGGTAAGGCAGTCTCCATGCTTCACACTACATTAACTCCTTACCTGGCTCCTTGCCAGCTATTTCACATGGGTGGAAGTGTGAATACAGCACTGCATGATCAAGGGGAATAACTCCTTGTAATATTACATCCAGTGCTACATTATTCAATTTTGCTAAGGTCAGCCTTAGAAAGATCTGAAGTAAAAATGACATAATTCCAACTTTGCCACTGCCATGTCTCTGGCTAAATAGGCAAAACCTTCCTACCAATCAGAATTATTGTTTTAGTACACAAATGACTGAAAGAGTTGACAAAAATAGAAAACAAGAAATTTGAAAATACTAACAGTGGAAGCTTTCTCGTGAAAAATGCACGTCATACATGTACAGGCACACCTTGGAAATACGTAACATGGAAGTTCTTGGCAATTTTATGTAATTTAGGCAGAAAAAAACAAATATTGAGGCCAATATGACATTTGTGAGTGATAAAGATGCATTCTGGTCAGGGCAATGGTCTTCTGTGGTTTATTGACTGATTGACATGTTTACTTTAACAATTAACACCTCTCACTTCAACTGGTTTTCAGTTGTGTGCTTTCATAGTGTACCAGTATATAAATTTTTTGTATCATCTTATGAATTAAATTTGGCATGGGCTATAATTTTCTTCTCAGTATGTTATGCAGACGGTTGTTTGTTCTGAGCCCTACCTGGTGTTTTCTCTTTGAGTACAGACTGTGGTTTCCAGGCTCACAAGAAGTGCTCAGAGCAGGTGCCAAACGACTGTATGCCAGACATGAAGTACATCAAGAGGATATTTGGGGCGGATCTCACTACTTTAGTCAAAGCTCAGAATACTCTCATACCTATTGTGGTGGAAAAGTGTGTAAAGGAAATAGAATCAAGGGGTAAGCAGTTAAGTTTTATATAAACTTTCATCTTCGTTTTGCCAGACTCTGAGAGTTCTCCTGATCTTAGAAAGGAGCTAAGGGGTTCATTCAGAAGGTTGGAGTATTATTATTCTACTCCTCCCTGCATAATGCTGGCTGTCGTGGTATAGGTGAAATATTCTTGAGTATGACGTAAAACACCAATCAAATGAATAAATAAATATTATTCTACTGAAAAATGTAAAGCTTCAGTACATAAGGTAATTTTTTTGGCCTTTATTTTAAATTCACATTGTTTCAGCAGATGCAGTAGATCATATCTTTAACATCTTCAACAATTAAATGTACACATATACATGTATCGGTATATTTTTTGATTTTGTGTTGCCTCACATTCATCTATGGTACTGTAATTGCAAACTTTGTCAGTTATCCACCAGCATCTGATAGTTATACATAAAACAATTCTATAAGATGTACATACACGCTATGCAGCTATATATGACTAAGAATAATTGAAATTCTTTGCGATTATAATGACCCAGGAGCCTCTCACCAATGCGGTCGCTGTGAGTTCATGCTGACTCTTGCTGGCTTTCTGTCCGGCTGTATGTTGAAAGGTCTGCAGCAACATGCTGGCTGTCGTCATACAGTGAAATATTCGAGTACCACGTAAAACACCAATTAAACAAATAAATAAATGTTAGCGATTATTGACAAAGAAGATTTCTTCTCTGATTAAGTTGCTTGTTTTCCCTGATTCTGGGAGTTTTGACTTTGGAATGGTGCGTGAAGCTTTGTTTGGAAGGTAGGCTGATATTTTAGTGAAAAAATGTAAGTTTTAACACCTAAAGTAGTATTTTAAATGACATTCTGTGGTTTAACGTTAGGTCACTTATTTTTAGGAAGTCAGGAAGTTTTGCTGTCTGTGGTGTCTTACAAGATTTTCATGTGTGTACTGTGTATGTTCATAATAGTATTAATATGTCTAGAGCTGATGTAGTCAAATAGCTTCATAATGCTTGAATGTAATTAGCATGTGGAAACTTGACAGGCAATTAATGCTATTTTATGTTTATTTACAGGTATTGAAATAGAAGGTTTATACAGGGTTGCAGGTTTCCATGACGATGTGGAAGCCATTCGAATAGCATTTGACAAAGGTACACCAATGCAAGTTTAAATGCGGTATCTTAAAAAGTGGTGTCTGTTTGCCAGACAGAGTTAATATGGTCACAAGTGTTTGTGTACATTTGTGTACACTTACGGAACCAATTAATTAGCCAATGCTTTCACTCTTCTACATTGATGAAATTGATTAGGTCATTTTCACATTTGGCTCACCAAGACATATGTTTACATCTTACCATATCAATGGAACTAATTTGATTAGTTTATTATTTATGTTTTTCAATTTGGTATGTATGCTTGAGTTCCACATTAGTGGGTCTGGTTTGACGAGTTTCCATGAGTTTCACTTTTGGGTTGCTGAATCGTATGTTTTTCGTCTTTTTGTTCTAATGGAACTGATTTGATAAGTTTGTATATATTGTAAATGCCTTTTTATTCGTGTGGTACTCACATTCGCGGATTTTGCGGCAAACACATTTCCGCGAAAATAAGTGCCATGGAATATAAAACCCATGTAAGTAATTTATTAATGTAGCATGCGTTGCAGTTATTAATTTGTTACCAAGCACTACAGTAATTAGAAATACCTAATTAGAATGCATTCCGGCTTTGACAAATCCAGCTTAGTTGATCAACAGTTAACCTTGCTTTCGTTCAAGGAGACTTAGCTCCGTCTAAGTATTGCCTCATTGTGATGTTGTTGTTGTTGATTTATTGCCATGGTTAGAGACATACAAATTGATAATTTGTTCTGGGCGTGTGTACGTGATTCAATATACATACGATGAGAGAGGCTGTCTTTTTATCAACTGTACTTGTCTTCCAGTCAGATCACCTTTCCGCCGTGCCCGATACATTGCTCGGGGGTTTCGGCACTTCAAACTTCCTTTTCATAATGATGATTTCTGAGAAATTTTCTCAAATCTGTAACAGTTCACTCACACTGCTGATGCATGAGAATTAAACAGTGGGGTTTATTTATATCACATTTAATCCTTCGTTGTCTCCCTAAGTGAGTTACATGAATATTTGCTCACACAGCAGATAAGGGCTTCATCTTATAAAGATTAACAGTTTTCAAAAGATTAAAAGCTTAGGAGGATTAACTTCCTTTGTCTGATCAAGTTACTCTATTATATAGAATTTTTGTCACATCTTACAGGTACAAACAAGTTTAAATGATAACATTGTTACTTGAATGCTTGAGTTTTATTACTTGACGTTTCTGTATTGAAGTTTGATTTTCATTTATCAGTTGTCCAAAAATTCTGTTAAGATCCGCGAAAGTTGATTCCTGTGAATGTGTCTTCTAACCAAATCCGTGAAAGTTTATGCCCACAAATAAAAAGGCATTTACAGTACATATAAATGTTGGTGATTTGATGAGTTTCACTTTTGTATTGTCAACCATATTTTACGGTGTTTTCTTTCTGTGATTGTCCATACAGATGGTGAATCTGTGGATATATCAGAGACCCGATATGAAGACATCAACACAATAACCAGTGTCCTCAAGCTCTACTTCCGTTCGCTTCCTATACCACTCATCTCATTTGATGCCTACCCCAGGATCATGGAGGCTGTCAGTAAGTACACAATCTCCATACTTGTACAGTAGCTACAACCATCAGTGCATGAAAGTTCATCTTTTGGCAGTAATGTTGAAAGGCTATAGAACAGCAACTGAATCAGTAACCAATATATAACTGTACTGATTTACCCTCGAGTTGTTTATTTTACAGGGTAATGGCGACATGAACTTCTTGCTTTCTTGTGATGCATACATGTATTTCACACTGTATATGAAGTCTCAGATATTAAGTTAGATGCACAAATACATCGGATAATGTTTCTATCATCTCACTGAAGGCTTTTAGAGCACCAAAAAAGGTGTTGTTTGAATGAGATAACAATTTTCTATGATGATTGCTTTAATTTTTTAAATGTTAATCAGTCTAGTTGTAATGATTACATTTATCTATGAATGGAAATTATGGACAACACTTGTTTTTTTTTTGTAGAATTGGACAGTATATCAGATGAAGAAAGGAAGAGTTTAATTAAGGAGGGGTTTTCTTTGTTACCACCAGCTCATTACCAGACACTGAAATACCTCCTCTCCCACTTGGCCAGGTGATAGTCCTATTTAAGCTAAACAAGAATATGTTTAATATGCTCTTTCTTGCACTGGTATTCTTCGATGATTCATAGACCTGATTTATAACAATGATTTCCTGCCTAAATGTTGTTCTGTTGCTTCTCACATGCCTCAGCAGAAACAAGAAATAGCACTTTGGTGGCCAATTGGTCAGAGCGTCTGCCTCAAGGGCGAGAGACCTAGGATCAACCAAGGTCCTATCATTCCGAAGATATCAAAATTGGTACTTGTTTGCTGGCTCGCTTGGCGCTCAACACTGAGAGGTTAGAGCAAGGAAACAGAGTGGGGTGTCATGTCTGGTGTCTTTGGCATGATATTTCAGTGACAGCAACACTTTGACAACATGGACTCTCCCTGCTACAAGAAGACACAGTATATGTACACACACCTAATGACTCCTTGTCGTCATATGACTGAAAAATTGTTGAATTTTTCCGACGTTAAACCCCAAACATACATACATACATACATACAGAGACAAGAACAATGTGAGAAATGTATTGGTTATCTCCCTTTAATAAGTTCCCCTTCTTGTCTGGTTAAACATTTGTTACCAGTCATGTAATATACACTCATTTCAGTAGTTGCTTTGGCTCATGCTCTTCTTTCTGTCTTTTCTTTCTTGTAGGGTGATCGAGAAACGTCACTCCAACATGATGAATCCAGAAAATCTGGCGATTGTTTTTGCTCCAACCTTGATGAGGTGTCCAGAACTCGATCCCATGGCTAGTCTTATGGCAGCAAAGTTTGAACACAAAGCTATGGACATTATCCTGGAACACCAAAAAGAACTGTTGAAGCTGTGATACTACACATTCAGCCAGTCAGACAATCATGGTCATTTACCTACCACAGCCACTGGTTAAGGCATGAAGATGGCACAGATCTCCAGTGACACAAATCATGAACACATTGTCCTGGTGGTTCCACCAAAGAGAAGACGTGTAAGGAGTCCTCATATGAAAACTACAGCTTGCTCTTAGCTGGGTTTTGGCTTTAGAGGCTTTTTTTTTTCTATTCCTGCTCAGGTTTGGAGAGATGACCAACCAGAAAGAAGGTAGAAAAAAACCTGTCAAAATATAAGCAACTTCTCTGCCCTCTAAGACATCTTATTTGCACAAAATTATCAGTAGCTGTGACATGTGTTGATGTCATTTTGCACTCAGGCCTATGTTAAAACTAGGATGTCAAAAATATGACTGACACATAGTGTTTGCCATGTTGCAGCTGAAAATTAAAGACACATTTTACAGAAATTTTATGCAGCACATTTTAGATGTCATTTGCATAAGAGTAATGTAGCTGATGTACAGCTTCTTAAGTTGGAAACCTTGGAGTTTATTTGTATACCAGACAATGGGCCTATAAGAAACCCCATAATAATACACTTACCCAGGAAACTTCATTTTTAACCTCCTTTCTGGGTAGCCACTTCTCTTAACCTGATGGTATATGTGTATGGTTTTTTTTCTCCATTCAAGGGAGGTAACTTTGTGATATAACTCTATGTTGCTGCCACACCTGCAGGACTCACAGTGCCAAGAGAAGGGTTACATGAATGACGAATTTAAACTGATCCAGTTTTACTGGAAAACTGCATGATTTCAACTTACTTATATCGCATGGACATACAAGTGAAAGGTTTGTGGGACTTTATCACAACCTCTCAATACTTACTAAACATGCTAACTTATTCAACTTTTCAAACAGACTCTTTGATATGTTTCACCAGAAGGTTCTCCTTAGCCAAAATGTCTTAATAAGTGTACAATTGTTGTTTTTTTGTTCCTTTTCTTTTTCTCTCCGCTTATGGGGTTGAAAAATACCATTGTACCCATCGGTACACTGTATATGTTGCTAAATACAGTACTAGACTAAAGTTAGGATGATGGTATTACATGCATTTCACTTTAATAAGCTACACTACAGGAAGTAATGGCACACATGGGCATCTGCAGTTAAAATGACTGAGGTATGCCAAACAGGAGTATCACATTGCTCGAATGCCATCTTCATGTGGGCCAGTGACCTTCGTAGAGATTTTCCATTTTGAGCCATAACTTTATTCCCTGATGCTCCACAAACCATATGCATTTGTCTGCAGATACTGCTGCGAATTATTATTTTAAGTTTCCTAAACAAAGCATCAGAATCACCAGCCATTAGATCTTCATCAATCACAGATTTTGTCAGATCCATGTTCTAAGATTTCAGCACTGTTCAAGTATTACAGATTCATAACCATGTTTCACCAAATTTCACTGATTATTTCAAAGTCAAACATGAAGAATTCTATTGACGTAAACAATTCAGTTTCCAAACACAGGTACATTGATTATTTTATGTGGCTATCAGATCATGAACAGAAAGGGAAGTAAAAGATGTCATTGTGACCTTCATTTTGCAAATTAGTGAATAAAGCCTGAAAAAATGAAAAGTATCCTGAACGTGGTGAAAAAAAATTAGTTCAGCTTGTAATGTTTTTGGCCTTTAGTTTGTGCTAATATAGAACAAAGAGTTAAGCCACATTTGTATAAATTATTAGTGTAATTTGTTAAGAAATGTCTTCAATGTTTTATCAAGAGATGGTTTGCATTAAGACGTTTGATGTTATTTATGACTTGTAAAATGCTGGCAAGAGTTAAGTCAATAAAGGAAGAATGAAGGTGATGGTGATAAATAAGTTCAGATGGAACAGGATGACTATCTTTTGCACTATGATACAATAAGATACCAAGCACAGCCAAACAGAAGATGCAATACACTAAAGTTGGAATTCTGTCTAGGCTGATTACAGTACAATATACTGTTAATAGGCACTAGGGTAGTTGCAAATAGTGCAAATAAACAACAACTAAGTTATTGAAAACTTGTGCAAACAGTAGTTCTAAAATGGCCCTGTATGGTTTGGATCCAGCATGGAATATTTAAATCTTACATGCTTAACACATGTATTTGTATGGTTAGCCTTATGAAGAGAATCATAATTTTATTGACAAGTACTAACAACATGGTGTGGACCGTAGCCAGCTAGTTACTTTGCCCAACATAATTTGGCAGATAATGCTCATCTTCTCTTTGATAGTCATAATATGTTTATTCAAAGTTTATGTTAAATTTAGTTTTATTTTACAGTATTCATTCATGGTTTTGGCACTAGTGCTTTATGTACTTCTTGATAGCTTTATACGTATGATTTTATGTCATCTGTACAACTGTCCCTGTGCTATATCCATGTTTTATGGTGTGTGGATAAGGTATTGTGTGATATTGGCACATTGTGTAAAAAAAACTTTGCTGCATTAAGAAGTGTTGAGATTTATCTTACGTTTATGAATCTAAATTTATTTGTAGCTGTATATTTGTAAAGCTAGTCTGCTGATTAAGAGCGCATAATTTTAATCCCTAGGAGACTAAATTGCCCAGATCAGTGTAATTGTAACTGCTGGTGTAATGTGGTGTGCAGTTAAAATGTGCCCTGGTTTTGTACAAAGCATGTGATTGTATGATGGTTGTGTTTAATCATGGCTTATACAACTCCCACCCCCACTTTCTGTACCTGATGCTGTCTGTGTCTGTAAGCAGTGTATATGTGTACTGTACATTTGAGCCATTGGTTTGGGAAACCAGCACAGTAGACTTGATATATGTATATAAGATCTGAAGAAAAAGAAAAAACAATGCAATCTCTGGACTCTGGATCTAACAATGCATCTGATATTAGCCTCATTTTTTTTAAGACATTAAAACTCAAGGGTTATTGTGCTGATTATTGTTCAGAGTTTGACTTCCTCCGTTTTGAGAAATACCCTAACCTGCTTCAAGTGGACATACAGGAAGAATGAGCAAAGTGCCTTCTTAAAACAGGTTCCCTATTTTGGACAAAAAGCGTGGCAGTCTGACCAAGAGGTTGTTCACTCCAGCAGCTGTGCTGTAGTCTCGATCGCTGTCACAGAGCTTTCTCTTAAACTGAAAATAAATTGTACTTTTAGGTACACTGTACACGTATGTGGTAAAAGAAGTCTTCCCCTCTACCTGAGAGAAACAGGGCAAGTTGATGTTTGTCTCAACTTTTTTCACAAGCAGACGACACACAGTTGGTACAGTTTTACTAGCCTTGAAATACCATAGTTTTTGGGGGGGTTTGTTTTTTTTTTTTTGTTACTATATGGCATTGTCATTTCACTACATATCATATACCTGGGTTAATTTTGTCCTTGGACAGGAACTGTTTATGCATTTAAAAAGACTGGGTGTAGTGACTTAACTTGTTTTAATCATAGCGTTAACTTGGATGTTAATTCTTATTAAATTTGTAAGAAAATTATTGAAAAACTAACGTATTATTGCGATAATGAGAATGTTTCTTGGAGTCTGCTTTGTATGGTAAAATCAAGGATTCATAGCGCTAGTACCCCAAGTAACCCCTGAGGATATGTTGAGATAGCAGTATACTGAAGGTCAGGTGGTATATTAATGTGACCTCTTTCAGGGGTGTAGGGACAAAATCCATTATAGACAAATGGTTGTGTGACGTCAGTGTCCGAAGGGTTACCTCGTTAAGCTACTAACATGGCTTACTGAAACTGTTGTGACCTCTCTATATTTATTCCAATTTCTCTCCAAATGCACGATATTTTGAGCTTTTGATTTGTCATATACCCACCCTTATATCATTTACAAGTTTTGTCAAACAGTTTTGGTCATCGGATGTGGATGTGTTACTGGCAGATATGTTTACATTTACTACCTGTGTACCAATCTGCCAGAAGAGAACCTGACCTCTAACCTTGGACTTCTGTTTTTAAACCTTTGTGATGCTGTCTATACTAGGAACAGGATAGTGTATATATATGTATAGGTTAACCATGTGACAGATTGTCATGATCCATTTCATCTTACAATAACCAACTTTCCCCAACGTTTTCAACAAATTCTATTATTATTATTATTTCTCTCCAAACTTTCTACGTTTTATCGATGAAGCGACTTCATTTCTATGCTGTGTGTATTTATTCAACATTATGATCATATATAAAACATCTATTATATACCTTGATACTTTTGTCTTCCGTTGTTTTTTTTATACTTCCCTTTTGTAAATATCTGCTATATAGACTATACACATGTAGTTAAACTTTATGGTCACTCATTGTGTCAGGTTATGGCTGGAGGAGACCACAGTGCCCGGAGTAAACCAGCGACCTTCTAACTGTATGTATGGTCATGTTTATGTGTTCTTGATTTTTGGGTTGTACTTGATGACAAAGAGTTATTAGATGTATGTACAGATATTGTGTCTCATCCCACGGCGAGTCCATGCCGTCATAGTGCTGCCACCACTGCAGTATCATGCGGAAGACACCAGACATGACACCCCTCCCAGTCACATTATATTGACACCAGGCGAACCAGTTATATTTCACTGTTTTAACCTCTCAGTCTTAAGCCAGGCAGCTGCAAGTACTATGACCTGATTGGTAGTCCCAACTGGATTTCATGAAAACTCTTTACGTTACCATGGCAACCAGTAATGTAGGCGTTACCTTGTCATGGTAGTTGCAAGTTCGTAACATTAAGAGAACTTCATGAAAAGTGGGCTCAGCTCTCCCGACTACGTGGCAGACGCCTCTATCACCAGGCCATAGAAGGTGTCACCTCCTAAGCTGAATGTGTTGGATTATTAGTGGTATTGCCCGAAAGTTGATCTCCAGCATGTTTTTTTTATTTTTCTTGGGTATCACTATATAGTGCTGGTTTGTGATTCCATGATCGCCTAATTCACATGTACCAATTATTCGAATACTCCACACTGAACATCCTTGAGTCGTCAGTAATATACCCAGCAAGTATGGGGGTAATCAGACGATGAACCCTGTCAACAAAATTCCAGACTGGAATGTAGGTGAATCCTTTACTCTTTCTGATTTAGATCAGTGATATAAATTCTTCTGCTCTGGCTAATGAACTTGGTGCATGCATTCTCTTTGCTGATGATAAAAGCTCTTTTCTTTTCATCAGGAAGAATTAACGAAACCATAAATATTACGACACACGAACTTGCTAAAGCACAAGATTGCATCGTTATATTGAAATAACGTCGCATTAAACTCTGGGAAAGTTGTATCTAACGTCAATTTTCCAAGGAGTATTTTTAACGATTAACTTTCCTGGGTGTCTCCTATGAATGACATACATGTATGTGGCAAAGTATCTGAGTATCTAGACATAGGCCTATCAGGCTTATTCAGCATACTGAACAGTGTTAGCATAAACACTCTTTATATTTGACTATTTCATGATTTGTCCATCTACTGTGTGGTAATTCAATGTAAAGAACCACCACCAAAAACTTCATGATCCGCTGTATGCCTGAAATTGTTTTAAGCAAGGGTATATCTGGTTATTTTTTTCTCTCTTTTTTTTGGACAGACTCTATCTGGTATACAGCCAGATTCCCCAACGATTAGGTGATGATCTAGGATGTGCAGAGTGTACACAGGATCACGTGGTTTTGGTGAAAAAGGATATCAACAAATTTTATTATACGCAGGATAAAACTAAAAGACAACGTATAAATAACATCATAAGAAAACGACGTTGAACCCCAAGCACTCACTCACTCACTCAAAAGAAAACGTACCTTGGTGTACAATGATTTGTTGTGTATTAAGAAACAAAGTGAACATGACGCTGATATAGGGCCACTTTGTAGCAATGTAAATGTCCCTTCTCCACCCACTTCACCCTATAAACTAAGGTTTATGAACTGATACTTTGAGGCCAAATATCTTAAAAAATGTACAGAACTTGTATCCGTATCTTCCTCAGTTTTTCCCTCGGTTTGTTTCCTCAGTAATAATACAAAACGATTTGCCAGTCACGGAGCATGTCTCCATCATATAGGCGACAGCATGGAGACCGTCACCTCTGTCCTACCAATAACCATGGCAAACGGTGGGTGCAAAACTACGAGAACCCATAAATATGTACTGGTCAAAAACACACTTCCTGCATGGTATTTGTTATATATGTACTTAATGAGGGGATAAATTATAAACAGTGGTGCTCAACATCAGGTGGAAGACAATGGAGGAAGTTCTTTATAAATATATCTTTTTACATTATAAGCAATTTCTTTTTTTCTTAGATGCAGTATATGAGCACAGAGAATGGGAACATATCAGCAGGTTATTTGCACAAGCAAATTTGTATTTTCAGTGAGCTGTAATTTGCATCTATACGTAGCTTTATACAGGCAATGTTGTAGAGAAACGTTTGAGCTTGTTTCCTTGTATTATGGGAAAAAAAACTACTTACTCCAGATGAAAATATGTGTTAGTTAAAATGGAAGAGGAAATATCACACGTTGCACACGTACAACCGTATATGGTTTTCAATGAGATTCTGCCTACGCTATTTACAATCTATAGGCCATAAACATACAATATTGTATTCTAAAACATGAATAAGGTAATGAGCTTTTGTTTGTGTAGATTACACCGTCTCTGTACAACCGGAACTCGTTGTTCAAACAGACCTGGACTCATTTTGCTGATTGTCGCCCTCGTTTAAGCAGGCATGTCAGCTATGCGCTGTTATATGTCTGCGCGTCATGCTGAAGCACGACATAAACGAACCTCTGGGAGGTTTAACATTGGTTATACGGCCCTTGGATCACCTCAGTAAATGGCTCGGTAATATGATGTGTTGTACCAGATTTAATCCGGAACCTTCTCAAAGCTATGGCTGAAACATTTTCCATACACAGGGCGTCAAATTCCAGCAATCTATTTTCCTTTTATCCTCAGAAACCTCATATGTGGAATAGTGTCATAAAACTGTTACGATGCTGTCCCACACTTTATTATTTAGCACAGGTTTGAACAGCATGTCGTCGTCATGTTGTCAATGGCAAGGGTTCGAAGCTAGTAAAATTTATATAATATCCATATATCAACAAGTAGTTTATGCTGTAGCCTTGTCATCCAGAAGTTTGGAGTCATTTTCGTTCTCTACTACCAACGTGTCTCCACTTTTGCCGGTATCAGAAGACCTTCTTCCCTTTTCTAATAAAGCGTTGGCGTTCTCCGCGTGGTTCGTGTTGTCTACATCCGGAATGACAGCCCACGACTGGATATCGCCACGAGCGAAGATGAAGTAAAATAAAGCTCCAAAGATGTGGACGGCTCCACTGATATAGAATACTATTAGCCACTGTTCACGGGTTTTCTGCGAAAGAAGAAGTCTCCATTAATCACAATTACGTGACATAGCTGGCTGGTGTAGAAACCCTGATCTGCGCATGGCCAAATTTCAAAGCTATATACGGCATGAGGCCATATAACTGACAGTAATTTGGGCTAAAGTGATAAAACAAATTTATTTATATTTCCTTTTGTAAGATAACAGTGTTTTTTTAAACTGGTCTAACACAAATGACAAGATGAATTCAGACATCAAGATACCCAAGGACAAGATAGCTTCCATTTTCAACATTCGCTAGCTGAATGCATTTAGGAGTTAGTCGAATCATTGTACAACTACGTGTATTATTGGATAAAAACTGTCGATGTTATTCTTAATGTATTTAGTTATTTGATTGGCTATTAGCGCTCTTCTCAAAAGTTTGTTATTTATTTGATGGTGGTCGAGTTTATAAGTGGCTGTTATTTATTTTTTATACCCTCCAACGATCCATTCTACCCATGAAGCGTGAAGTTGAATTGGTATGACATTACCTCTGTTGTCACGGCTCCAACAACATATGGAGTCAGAATTCCCGGTATAGTCGCTGCTACGTTCGAGATGCCGAAGAGAGTACCCGCGAAGGATGGTGCGATGTCTCCGTGGTTGACGAAGTGGGCGGCAAACTGGAATCCACTGAAACCCATGGCTAGGACGAGCAGGGCTACGGCAGCTGTTGGTTGATTACAGCTCATGTAGCCCGTGATAACCATTAGGGTACCAGGCATCACCAGCCCTATAAAGGCAAGACCGCACAAAATTACCTCAGGCTGGAATTGAATTCATAACGATAGTCAGTGTATGTAGTTGTGGTGACACTACCACCTATTTATCCTCGATCTCGTTCACACGAAACATGATTATAATTCAAACAAGTGTATGTTCATATTTAATGGTTAATCATTTTTTGATTAAAAAAAGTCGTTGCATGACGTTGTCTTGCACTTTGTCCCCTCGCCCAGGCCCATATGCTAGAAGATGGGATATGTCAAGTATTTGACAGACCGACAGACCCAAAGAACATTCGACCAACAAACAGAAGGAGCAACTAAAAGGGCTGCCTTTCGTAGCTAAAAATCAAAACAGCTTCCGATTCCAGAATTGGGAACGTAGATTGGATTTGATTTCCTGCTGTATAACCTGGACTACATTTGGAACTAAGTCTGATTAAACTGTCAAGTTGTAATAAATCGCGGCATACGTTCCCGGGAACTTCGTGTCTTTGGCTGCCACTTGAGAATTCCTCAAAGATCCACTCCTTTTAGAGTATGGAACAAAGCCTAATGTACAGTTAAGCTCAACTGGACAAAGGTTAGGAATGTCTTCATGGAAAGCAGATAAGTGACAGGCCACCACTCACGGCGGATTACTAATGGTTTAACATTTACCTATAGTGTCCATCAGTTTCTTCTGGTCCAGACAACTGTTAAAATCTTCTTTTCAATGAGAAAGTCGGCCAATGTGCCTCCAATGTTAATACACATCCAAAATGAGAGATACGGCAACATTGTGAACAGTCCGTTCTGTAACAGAACATACAAAAATCTGTGATACTGTAATATTGTAAACACTCATGCAAAGTGACAAAATACATTGTAAACAGACCGATCTGTAACATGACACATCTAACATTATATAAACAGCACCACTGTTCAACACAACACATCCAGAATGTGAGATAAAGCATTCAGGAAGATAACAATCTAGTTTCGAAAAAAATAAATAAATAAATAAATAAAAATGTTAGATATAAGGCAACCTTGTAAACAGTCCATTCTATAAAATGACACATCCGTAATGAGAGAACCATGTAAAGCATGCAGGAAGATAACAATCTATTTTGTAACCAAACATGTCAAACATTAGAAACACGGCAACTTTGAAAACAATCCGATCTGGGAGATAAAACACATGGGATTATAAGAGAAATCCTGAAAACACGTTTAAAAATGAGAAATGTAGCAAAATTAAAAACATTCTACTCTGTATAATAAACACATCCAAATGATAAATGCGGCAACATTGAGAACAGCCCGCTCGGTATTATAACACATCCAGAGTGGGGGAAACAAGTAGTATCGAAAATAGCCCATTTTGTCACAACATGGCACTAGAAATGGTCATTTCGAGAAACATAATATTCCGAACAAATGAGAAATAATAACCAGACAAAGAAGGAAAGGCGATAAAGTATTGTACATGCAATGGAGGTATGTACATTACAGTGGTCCAAAGAACTACAAAGTTGATTTGTTTGCAACCATTTTAAAAACATACGCATGATAAATAACGTTTGCTAATGTGTCAATGTTCAATGAAATGTTCAATCTCAAGACAAACTATAGCTGTATAAAAACACATGGTCAGATTTATGATAGTTCAAGTGTGTTTTCACATATCACATATTCTTTGAACAAACAAAGCATTAATTACGATGTAAACGACTACAGCATGGAGAGTACAACCAGAACAGTGACGACAGAGTGATTGCTGGTTAATGGCGACACGTAACTGGTGAAATACAGCTTCTCGTCCCCTGTTAGGGTTTTATTCTAACTGTTCATGTAATTAGCCAAATATGGTAGCAACATAGACCCCCTATGGTACCGTGGCTCACTGGAGTTACTCTCAAATAGATAATCTGTGAAATTTATCAGAAAATGTGTTGTCTGAGGAATGCTACAATGTATTCCGCTATTGCAGCAGATTATTATGTTAAATATAACACACATATTGTATTAATTGAACATATAGATTCTATTAGGCTTGAATACTATGTTGAATATGATACGATGTTGAGTTATAATAATAAAATAAATTCAAGAGATTAACTTTTTGAGTGTAGGTAAAAAAGTGTAGTGATATGATAATAATTTACTAGAGGTCATCAACTGGTCTAGAATTTAGAAATGAAAAAAATGCAATACTACCTTTTTGATGTCAAACTTGAGTACTTCTTTCATGTAGGCCGGTATGCTGGTAAGGATAAAGTAAGCTCCCCAGTTACCACAGGTGTGGGCCACAATGATGGCCCAGACAGCCGGGCTGCTGAAAATGGCTTCCAAGGCGTGTCCGGTTTCTGAGAGGTACAAGTTTAATAAGAAAATGCTGAGCTCTTTAAATAGATCGGCTGTTTTAATCGTTTGCTTGAGTATTAGACCAATTGCCTGTAATGTACACACTGTTATATACTTTTTCTGTATTAATGAATAAGACGCCTCCGTGGCCGCGGGAGTTAGCACGCCCACGCGGCACAATATCCCAGAAGCCTCTCACAAACACGGTCGCTGAGAGTTAAAGTCCGGTTTCCTCCCACCATAATGCTGGCCGCCGTCGCATAAGTGAACTATTCTTAAGTACGACGTAAAACACCAATCAAATAAACGAATAAATTAATGAATAAAACGCGAGTCATCTTAAAAGCTGACTATTCAACAGCTGATTTGTTCATTACTGACTGATTGGCAGAGGTATTGATGGATGAACTAAATATCTGACAGATCGATCGGATGGATGTTTTGTCATTGACGACGATGAATGAATGATCATAGCTTGAGGTCATGTCTCCTCCTACAATAATGCTGGTTGCCGTCGCATAAGTGAAATATTCTTGAGTATACGGCATAAAACACCGATCAAATCAAAAAAGAAATAAGGCCATGAAATTTCAGCCAAATTTTGACAACTATAGCCGTTCATTTCTTGAGTTCATTTCTTAAATGCATTAACCTAACAGACCTTTTTGTTCTTGTTACTCTGTCCCAGCGACTGCTCGACGTATTTCCGTTCAATGTCGGTAATTCTCGGACATTCTGCCGGGGAATCGTGAACAAATATCGTCCATACCACGCACCAGATAAATCCACATGTACCTGTGACAGATTCAAAGACGGCTTGAATTTATACGACTAACTGACGGGTTTTTAAAAGCCATCAGCGTTACACAGAAACTATATTGCCACAAAATACAACTGTATGGAACAGTGCCAGAATAAAATCGATCTTAGATCTGTATTTAACGGCTGACGGAACCGTAAGGAAGTGGGGAGTAAGACTTCTAAGGCTCTCCAATCACAATGAAAATCTGATCTTAACAGATAAAGGCACCGCCTGCACCCAGTGCTTAGATCAAAAACATTTTAAAGGTCAAGCCATCTAGGTGAATGAAGGTTGTGGGCGGGGGGGGGGTAATTTTTTTTTTACCATTAGTATGTTTCGTTTTCTTGTTGCTATACAGAATTCATTAGCCAGTCAAGACGAAAAACAAATCAAGAACGGACAAGTTGATGGCAAGCCATTAAACTTTGTTAATTAACTAATATCAGAGTCAAACTCAATTTACTAATGAATTATTTAACCCAGCGTAGGCAAGCTGTTCCGAAACAAAATGGTACAAACTATTTATTTATTTATTTGATTGGTGTTTTACGCCACACTCAAGAATATTCCACTTATTCGACGGCGGCCAGCGTTATGGTGGGAGTAAACCTGGCAGTGCCCGGGGAAAACCCACGACCATCCGCAGGTTGCTGGCAGACCTTGCCACTTAAGTATTTAAGAATTAAAACAAAAGTAAACGTATTTCATAGCTTAAGACTGATTTCCCAAAGCGTTACGAAGAGTGTTCAAATGATGAATTTACCTACATGTACAAAGGAACCTGAAGCCTTTCATCATCCACATGCAAAAAAGTTCTGGATTATGAAAAACTCCACGATTCTGAGAAGCCAAATCACTGATGCTTACCAAATACATAGAATATGGACGGCCATCCACCACCGAATCCATAATCGCAGAGTAATCCGGACACGGGGAAGGCTATGGCATTCCCTAGCTGACCACCTGAGAGCAAAGAGACAACTTGCTGGTATCTGGTTTAATAGCAAGCAGGGATATAACCATGAAGTCCAAAATCGATAGCGTCTGTCCCATATTACCGCAATGGACAGCAATGTAGCAGTATGTTTCATTATGCCCCAATCCATCCAGACATTGTTTGTCACTCTTGATTGTCGATTAGGTTTGGCGCATTATTTGGTCATGAATAACGATTGATTGATTGATTTTTTGCTGTGTTAGGGTCTACGCAACGGAGTCATTATGGATGCCGACAAATGAAAAAGCTACACATAAAAATTATGGTCGTGCTTTTGAAACGGAATAAGGAGATTACGTAAAGATTGCCTATTATGGAATGGTTTCGACTGCTTTTCTGGGTCAGACTTAATACTCAATTAATTATCGTGTCCATAATGCTTTATCCATGTAAGGTAAATCGGTCGCAGTTAACCAGTGAAATCCAGCCTCCTGTCTGCGGAAGCATTAACTGGGAACATGTACTTCCTTAGTACACAGTAAACGTGACATAAAATGAAAGGCTCTTTCAAGAAACTTAAATGTATTTATGCCGCCATGTTTCTCATTGGATTAGCCGCATTTCTCCTCTCAAAAGCCTAAAACACGCACCTGCGTATGATATACCAATCAGACGACTCCGTTCCCAGGGCGCCGCCCAGCGGGCAAACAGGGCTTGAGCAGCAGGGTACATGACAGCCTGGAAATGTGTAATCAACCGAATTATGATATTGGCTGAAAATGTCGTATTTTCTATACAATAAATACAATAATGAAGAATGAACGATTATGGCTCAAGACAATAAAGAAGAAAAGTCAAGCTCAACCGATAAATATAAACACATGTCCGACGAAACTTGAGACTGATCAGCTATGACATTCATTTAAAAGAGATAATATATCTCCATGGAGATGTAAATGACTAACTTACCTCCCCTACTCCGATAAGGATTCTGACCACAAGGAGGAGCCAAGGGCTCGTGGTAGCGCTGACGGGTGTCAAGAGAGTCAAAATGGCGACAGGAAACATTCCGGCGGCTGTAACCTTTTTGGCGCCAAATTTTTCACTGAGCCAACCGCCAGGTACTTGAGGAAATAAATATCCCCAGAAAAAAGAGCCAAGAAGAAGTCCTTGGATTTGTTTATCCCAGACGAGATTGCCTTGCTGAACAAATAAAAAAATAAAATAAAGACGAAAAAACTGTAGTTTTAAATGTTTGCACAACGTAAACTCAAGTATAAGTAAAAAAAAACAAAACAAAAAAACAAACGAAAACCAATAACAGCAAAGCACCTGAACACCGTTAATTGTGTATTATAGAATATTAGTAGTTTGTATCTTAATGACTAAATTAAGAATTCAGGCCCATATACCTACCTCTGATTGGCTAATCGTTTCATTATCCGAATGACCATGTGAAGGGCACTGTTCCTCAAGGTCAACGGGTCCTTGAGTGGTAACGTGTGAATACCCGGAGTCGTTCGTGTGCCCAATGTGACTGTGATATTGTTCCGGATATTTTGACTCCATGCCAACATCGGTAGCCGTGTGGTTTATCATACAAACCATGGCCATACTGAGGTTCACTCGCTGAGCGTACAAATTCCCAAAGCCAAAGAAACAAATTACGGCCATCAGAAACCGCTTTGATGTCCACCATGGCACTGAAAGAAAGCAAAGGAACAAATGATAGTCATAATAAACCACTTAGACGTCTACCATAGTGCTAAAAGAATGCACAGAAACAAATAGTGCCCACCAGGAACCACTTTGACGTCCACTATGGCACTGCAAGAAAGCACACAAACAAATGCTAGCCATCAAAAACAGCTATGATGGTCCCATGGCATTGAAAGAAAGCAAAGAAACAAATCATGACCACCAGAAACCCCTTTGATGGCACTGAAAGAAAGCAAAGAAACAAATAATGGCCATCAGGAATGGCTTTGATGTCCACCATGGAACTTCAAGATAGCAAAGAAACAAAAGATGCCCATGAAGGTCCACTTCGATGTCCACCATGACAAAGAAAGAAACCAAATGAACGCAGATAATGGACACAAGGAACCGCTTTGACGTCTACCATGGCACTGAAAGAAAGCAAAACTCAAATGATGACCATCAGGAGCCTCTTTGCCGTCAACCATGCCGCTGCAAGGAAGCAAAAAAACAAATGATAGCAACCGGAAACAGCTTTGAGGTCCACAATGGCACTAAAACAAAGAAAAGAAATAAGTGATGCCAAACACGTGCCGCTTTGACGTCAACCATGGCATTGCAAGAAAGTATTGTGGTCATTCATAACAAGATGTTTCTAATATTTGAAAGTAACATTTAAGCCAACAGCAAAAAACCAACCCTTAATGAAACGAAGCCTGCCGTAAGAAATAGTAAAATATTCGAGATGATAAAAATTTGAACAATTCGAACAAACTGACAATCGTCGTTTAAGAGAGCGAGTGCCGAGTTAAAATTACCAATGAAATATATAAAAACTCCATGACAACTTCTCATGTATTAAGTAGTCGGCTGGATGTAATAATGTGTCACTGTTTCATCGATTATGTAATGGTAAAAATTGTTCACATTTCAGTAGGCGATCTTTATATGTTGAAGTATTTTCGTCTGCGGCAAGTTAAATAGACCTTGGACATCTGGACATCAAAGATTCAAAACTGGAATTTGATTGCTGATCATGCTCCGTTTTAATCGTGAATATGTGAAAAACTGTTTTACAGGTATTTATAGCTGATCGCGAGACATATCGATCATGCAGAGGATAACCTATAGGCCTGAACCATGACAGCGAAAAGGGCAAAGTGCCAATCTCCTCAAGTCTGCAAACATGTTTCGGCTTTTCCTACTCTGGATTCTGGCTAGGCATGTAACCCTGTTAGGAAGCATCCCTGGGGTTTTCTTTCACAAGTTTTCACATAAATCACCGGAGAACTGTATTTCGCAATATCACTTAATGAGAAATGGATGTATACGATTTTTCTTCGTCAAAAGAAGGAAGCCAGATTAAAATCAGGCACAATGATTTTCATGTATTTCTTAGAATTCAAACTAATATATAGGCCACGGTTACACTATAGCGTTGAAATGCTGGACTTAAAAGAGGCCAGCTCGTATCTGGCTCTGTTCATTTCACCAGTTTATGGCCGTTTACGTTTCGACTCCTAACTATGTTAGTAGTCCGATCAGTAGGCCTTGCAGGGGGCGCAAAAAGTCCTACGCACCTGTCACTTCGGGTGTTAATATATATTTGAGCCGACATTTGCCTAATACGGATGAAAACGGTGAGCTAAACTGTGCCGTTCTAATTCAGACCTCCGTTGCCGAGGTGGTTAACGTGCCAGCGCGGCGCAATGACACAGCAGCCCCTCACCAGTGCGGTCGCAGTGAGTTCAAGTCCAGCTCATGTTGGTTTCTTCTTAGGCACAACTGGGAAGGTATATACCACATGCACGTTGCTGTTATCCCAATGGTGTACGTATATGGCAGTTTCAGTGATAAATCAACTGGGCAAAGTGATCAGCAGAGACTGACACCAAACTATTATAGCTGGTTAAATTTACATGACAGGTTGCTATAGAAAACGAGTAAAAAACTATTACGCGGCCCAGACGGTCCTTTTCAAGCCAGGCGGATGTGTTTGTTAGCAGTCGTGAATCGATCGAGGCGGCGAACAGACCCACTGAGCGCTGCTGACATATCCAGTCGAGGACGTGGGGAGGGTCAGCTCGACTTGGCGCAGAGATTACGAAAGCACTTTCCGTATTACCCCGAGTGATAAAGGGTTACCGGGATCTGCACCGCTCTATACCCGGAATAAACAGGCAATGGTGTTCGGATGTTGATATCAACATAGCTTGTACATATAGACACATACGCGGTATAGTGGCATAGGTGTTCGGATGTTGATATCAACAGAGACAATGTCACGTGTACATGACGTAAACAATTAGAAATGCAATTATAGATGTTAACGCAAAATGAAAAAAATGACTTTGATATGTGTGTAGATATGTAACATGCAGAAAGGTGAAACCTTAGGAACTGACATTATAAGCTGTACACTGCTAACACAGAATATTAAATTTTTCCTTTCGTAATCAATGTATTAAACGCATAGTGTTTAGTATGTGGCATCATCTCCGTATGCACTCCCAAAGTATCACCGAATACCAAACACTGTCTTCACCTGAATCTAACTTAATAAGACAAGTGTACCACAGAATCAGGCGATGACAATTAATGAGTGTAAGTCTGCATGTTTACTTTGTCAAGGGATAATTAAGATATAAGTTAATATTAATTTACTGATTGATTCCCAAGGCTCATGACATGTTTTAAATTTTCTGCGAGACAAAAAAAAAAGAAGTTGTTTTTATTAAAAAAAATTGTTTAAAAGGAAATGATTGCACTCTGGCCTCAGTGTGTGTTTAAGTTGACATTTTGTTCTATAATTGATTTTACGTGAACGCATTCGGAACAAGTTGTACGTAATCCGCAAGGCTATACGCGGAAGGTAACATGCGTATGAATTCTAACCCTAATCATAAACTCCCTGTTTTCTGAAATCGATCAGGAGCTATTCGCGGATGCCGTGTACGTGACTAGAGGCAAGCGGCGGTTTCCACCACTTCTTCCACACGACCTTATTTTATGTAGCACCCTCCCCTAGAAAAACAGCTCATGTGCTTTCAGATCAAGTCACCACAATGTTACAAGAGACGGTCGGAGACGTTCTGCTCTATTCTGCATTTGCATGTAAAGATCACTTGTAACTGAGTGCACGGTTAACCTTGACCTTAATGCCTAATGACCTTCACGCGCCAACCATGTCACTTCAGGACAGCGGCTGGAACGCTTTGCACGAGCGTAAGCTACACAACAAAATTATTAGTACTCATTCTGTGTTATTTTGTTCAATGATAAAGGCTTTCTTAGTTCGATGCAAAGGTAGAAAGTAATGGAAACAATTTTGGTAGTGGATTGAGCTACCATAATCTCAACATTAGCAGGTTCTGGCCTAAGGCGAGCATGGTGACGTTCAGGTTACGGTTTTGCACATCAGGGGAACAATATCCGTGTTGAGTGAGAAGCAATTTAAAGACAGCATTGTCGTTTCTCAGTTGCATAAACTAATTAAGAATAATTTGCGAGGAATTTTGTGCACGCGTATACAATGTTACATATAACCGGTTCATCTGCGTATCAGTAGGTTTACATGTACGTATGTAAGTGCTACTCTCAATAGTTCCATAATATTCACACTGCATTATGAATAACCGGTTGTAGGCGTTAACATTTAAGCTCAGACATTTAAATTAAGTGTACAGATGGCTTACCCTCGTTTACATCGAACCCCTGGAAGCGAGGCTTCTCCATCTTAGACGATTCTGGTTTTTCGCCCATTTTGAATAATCCAGTTAGATAATCCAAGCGATAATCCAGTAAAATAAACACAACCACTAGATGAATGGTCTAGGTCTACACGGACGGCGCTACCCTAACCAGTACTGTGTCAGTAAGGGAGTTGCTTGCAATCTGTCAGCACGCGCAGGTCCCTGGTGTTTATACGTACGTCCCCTGTGTATGTAATTTTGCACTGTCGTCCTGAATGTCATGCACCCTCCAATGTTGCTTCATGGAGAATCGTTTAAATATGGCTTTGTTCAGTACAGACGCAGGTATATCCTCACAAACAACGAGATCGATGATCTTAGCGGACTGGCATGTCGGCATTGAAGTCATTGAGTGTAGCGCTGCACAGGTACTGAGAACACTTGATTCCTGTGGACAGTCGTCAGTTCAACCAGAGCAGGTTTGATTCACGCACGTGTTCCGTGATACCGCTCTACGTAATTCAATGGCGGTCGTTTGAAGGACATCGCTTTTTAGTGCGGGATTTCGGCAAGGAATTCGAAAAATGACACTCTTTTAGTTTTTTAGTCCACCCGACATAGGAATAGGAACTGACTTGATCACTGATTCCCTTATTGTCCGTTATACACAGGTATAGCTTGCTGCATGTGTAGATCCACTCGGCAGTTCGGTAACACCCACGTGGGTTCTCAGTTATATGCACTGATGTGGAGCTTAATGATCCCACTGCAGGGCCTTGGGTAAAGATACAAGGGGGGCATTGCTTTCAAAGGCACGTGCCCTCCAAATGATTAAAAATGGCTAGATCACGATAGGAATAAAAGACAATTATAGGCCATTATGTCTGACGCAACACCATTGCATTGTGACTCCATGCCCAATTTATTTATCATTAAACCGTCCTTGGGGAGTGAGCGTGCAATCATTTTTTTTATTTCCGGAGTTCCATGAAATGTGATCGAAACCATGCTCTGTACTAACCACGTGGCTGTGTGGAGTGCATTGGCACGTGAGGCTGAACGTGGGCGGCGCCAGGCAATGTGCTGCAATCGACATGTGGAATTGCACGATATTTGAAGGATATTGCGGGGTCAAAGACACGGCAACCACTGCCGAGTGAACAAGGTGTATACACGGGCTTTATTGTGGACGAAACAAAACAGTGCATTACGTTACATTACGACGTATTTTAGTGCCATCGATACAGCCAAATGTGCTTATATACCACGTGGCCCAACCTACCTGTAAATGCTAACGATACTGCATGACATTGTCCTCAGCAAACCGATTTTCGTACCTGAATTAGGTATAAAATAATGTAGCGGTACACATTTAGCATTATTTCTCGACGTTTTGCACTATATAGCCATAACCTGGTCAATTTAATAGGTTCAACATGTTATCATACATCCTGCTGAGCAAGCCACATTTCGCATTCAACCCATGTGAAATGCATAGCCTGTCCTTGCATGTTTATTATTCTAGACTACACCATCTTCATGAGCATTCTACACTGTCACTGATCGGATAGCTCTGTTTCAAACACATGCGCCAGCTGCTGCATGTGTGAGTGTGTTTAGCTTGATAGCTAGTTGCTTTCTATGTACATGTACATTGTACATGTGTTTGTAGTGAACCGTCAAATTCCTGTAAAACCTGAATCGTTAATACGATCAGTATATCGCGAAATCTCACAAAAAATAAAGGGAATTGGGGCGAAAATTAGTTGTCGGTAGATTCAGGGTCAATCGTGGGTCGAGTCAAACCTGAGATGTTAATTGAAGAAGTTGTAACTTCCTCGCTTGGCGTTCAGCATGAAGGGGATAGTGCAATGACTGGTTGACCCGTATCAGTATAATGGCTCCGGCGGGGCTTATTTGCCTTCGGTAAGGCGTCTCAGTGAAGCAGCACTAGACAAAAGAGCGGCGCAAATCCGCCCTGCAAAAAGGGGCATATTACATGCACTCTAAGGATTCCCTCGTCGTCATGTGACTGAAAAATTGTAAAGTACGACGTTAAACCTCAAGCACTCTCTCACTTACGCAGATAATACCCCCATTTACAACTTAATGTAGTGTGTAAAAGAGAAATTTTAATTATCGCAATGTTCAGATATTTAACTGAACATTCCCGTGTGTGAAGCAAATTACTTGCATAATAAAGTTACAACGTGTGCTACGGATAACATACATGTATCATATGGAACTTACACACGCTCTCATGCAATTGCACTAGTTTCTGATTCACACAAACTTTTTGCCATTACCCAAAAATGACTCGTCCCTTTCCCAAAATAACTAGTCTGTATTCATCATCAATTGTATTTTGGGTTGATGATTTTCAATATATGACCTTAGTGTCACATGTGGTTTCGTCCGTGACACATCTGCATTCGTATACGATGAATATACACGTAATTATAACTTCATTGTATGAACATAGACATGGTTACTCGCTTGAATCATAACAATGCAAAGATCTGGGGAAAACACCACTCGTAGGAGCACTTGATTAATATGTTGGAAGTTGGGACTCTTTCAAAAAGACTTCTGCAAGGCGTTCTAGTGAGGCAGCACTTGATAAATATGAAGGTATTTGGACATTTGTTAAAACAGGAAGTTAGAATCTAGACAGGTAAAAAATAGGTCGACTTGCTCATAAATAGGTCATGGTTTAGTGCACCCACATATTTGTACATGTAGACTGTATATATGTATTTTTGAATGTTTTAGGTCAATATCCATGTTTTGCATTGGCGAGCTATGTATCCCCATCCCAAAATCTTAAATACATTCGGTGTTAAAGGAACATAAAATCAGATCAAACAAGTTAAACGACAAGATTAGCCTGATTCCATAGGGAAAGCGGTATTGACGTGCTAGCTGAATCAGTAAGGAAATCTCGATATCTGTAGCAATGTACTTGTCTTTGAGTGGCTTTATTAACAGCTCCTGTCGATTCCACATGTATACATACATATGCATCTGGTTGCGGTAGTACTATATCCGCCAGTGTGTCACACAGATGACCTGTTATAGATATCACCGTGTATAGCCGGTAGCTGTTAATTGTCTACCAAATCTTGGCTTAACTCACACTAATCCATGGGGATCAATAAGGAATGGAGACTGCCTTCACCACTTTATGATTCACTGGATATTTAGCGACCGAGTCACGGTCGATTTTCTCGCATTAAAATGTTCACGTTAGATCATTTGATCAACGTTTGCTTCCAGCAATCGCTGGATTGACTAAGGCCGTATGTCAGGAGATAAATTTGCCTGGTACATAGTGAGGTGCGGTGGTTTTCTCTGGTATCTTCCCGGTTTCCTCTTTCCATAAACCTATCCGCCTTTATATCCGTGAAATACTCTTAAATATTGCCTAAGCTGCTAACCAAACGTATTTATCTGATCGGTGTTTTACTCTGTACTCAAGAATATTTACGGCCGGAGAGGAAGCCAGCATGAACTGGACTTCAACTCACAGCTACCGCATTGATGAGAGACTCCTGAGTTATAACGCTGCGCCAGCGCGCTAATGAACTGAATCACGGAGGTTCCCAAACCAAATGTAGGCCTACATGTTAACAAACAACATAGTAAAGTGAAAAGCTCGTTAGATGTCTACATTGTTTCACCAAGCTGAATGTCTGAAAGATAACAATATCCATTATGTTTAGCAGTGTTGTATTTGTGGATATCAGCTTTTTAATATATACTGGTAACTGTATCTAGATATGTGTATATACGTAGGCTGGGATACAACAGTGTAATGTTTTAGATATACAAGATTTAATTAACATGTTTCGGTTTCTTCCCACCATAATGATGGCCGCCGTCGTATAACTGAAATATTCTTGAGTACGGCGTAAAACACCAACCAAATAAAGAAATAAATCCAAATTAACATGTTTGCATGCATCGATCTTATATTACGGAGGGTTGGCGGAGTTGCCTCCCTTATTTTGAAATCTTTCGGTCGCTGTGTGTATCTAAGACTCTCTAATGAAAAAAGTCTGTTGTCTTTTGTCAAAATATCATAAGCAAATCATAATAAAATTTACGATGAAATTTACGTGTGTGGAGAACCTTTATCTCACTGTCTACCTATATTTGACGAATTCTGACGAGCCCACTACAGGGTTGGATTCGAAGAACTGATACTAAAGTGGAGCACCCAGCATTTGATACGCATTTCCCAAGACATTTACTGTTGTCACGCGCATACTACCAACAAATACACAGATATGTTTGAGAGAGCGTTTGGGAGATGGTTGTGATTTGATATAGACCAACATGCCAGTTGTCTGCATGGCACGTTGGCGGATATAGTCAGTGTCGACAATGGTTAGTTTTTGAAGAAGAAAGGATTCTAGGCGATTGATAACGGGAGTCGTTTTACAAAGTCATTATATAAAAGATTAATGTAGGCTTGCAGTTGAAGGACAGAATGAAAAAAAAATCACTATTTATGAGATACGAAATTATCTCTAAATACACCTTTTCTTGATTGAAATTAATGCATTTGAATATTTGAATTTTAAACTAGGATTTATGGACCAGATTATTGACTAGAAATGTCGATGTTGTTGTGGAGTTGATGATGTCACTGGGTTCTTTTTACCTGTAGGATCGGTTATTAAAAAAAAACGTAGAAAGTGCACTATGTAATGTGCCATTACACAGACAGACAACTTTTTTTATTTGTCTCATGATTCACAAATTTTTCAAACACGGAGTTAGCCATGCACAAGTTGGCTATGCGGACCAAGCGGATCCTACTTCAGGGTCATGCAATGCTGAACTGATAACTCGGATGTGCAGTCCTGACGTATACGTCGCTGACTTTCCGTCAGTGACAAAAAAAAAGGACAAACCTGCCGACGTTCTACGAATGCTCATTCTCAAACACACATCAGCAAGCAATAATGTGTTTATTCACTTGGTTTGAGTTAAACGTCTTCCACAATATTTTTTCACATACAAGACGGCGGTTAGGTATTTAGGTTGACGGAAACCAGCTCCGTTGCAGTTATCTGACAAATCGTTCAGAGCAGAAATCGCAGCCTAACTAACGAGAGCTGGATTCGAAACACTGGCCCAACTGCATGGCGAGGTTCTGATTTGCTTGTGTGTGAGTGGGGGGGGGGGGGGGACTAGACTATGCTTTATGCTTGTGAGGCCAGGTGCTGTTGTATATACACGAAAGCACAGCTGACCTATATACATGTATATCCAGAGCATGCAAAATCAAAGTTAAAGTTATGCCATTTAGGTCAAAACCAACAAATGTTAAAAAAAGCACCGTGCATATCGATATAAAAGCAGTCATGCGAAAACGGTTCCTATAATAGGCCCCACAGCGGTTACACACCATCGTCACAAACTGCATATGCCGGATAGGAAAACCGGATATATCCGTATAAATGCTCCCTTTGGTGTTATACTTAGATATAACTAGTGCCCCACAGCAAAAGCTCCTGCTGATGTGCCAATGAGATCGTGACAGCTTCTGTGTCGATTTACAGTTAATGACGTAGGCCCTACCTGGAGGGAACTGCATTTGACATGTACATTCAAGGGAAGTAACTTTGCGAGGGATACGAGTGTGCCTATTTCTTTCTAGACGTGTAAATCAACACGAATCCTTGGAGATCCAGATTATTGTGAGATAAGACCGCATGCGCAAGCGCAAACAACGAACAGTAAGCGACGAGGTTTTCGGGTTCAATGTAAATATTTCATTCCTTTTTTTAAACTTCTGGATGACTGCGACTGATACACGTCAACTTTAACTGACTTATCGGAACATGTTAATTAAATCTTGTATATCTAAAACATTACGCTGTTGTATCCCAGCCTATCATATCTAGATACAGTTACCAGTATATATTAAAAAGCTGAAATCCACAAATACAACACTGCTAAACACAATGGATATTGTTATCTTTCAGACATTCAGCTTGGTGAAACAATTCTGATTGGTGTTTTACGCCTTATTCAAGAATATTTCATCTATACGCCTGCAGCCAGCCGTATGGTGGGAGGAAACCGAACAGTGCCCTGGGGAAATCCACGACCACCAAAGTGATCAATCTTAATCGAGGGATACGGTGATATTCATCTGGCATTGGAAAGTTTTAGGATTTTACCTGGATATTTAAGAAACTTTAATTCCTCATAATCAACAAATAATAGTTTTGTCTGGCATGTTTTCACCCCTTCCAAAACTCTACTCTGTAACTCCATCCAATGGCTTCAGGAATTAACTACTGAGTACTATTTTGTTCTACAAGCCTGTAGAGTCATTTTAGTAGTCTTGTCATCACTACACTATACCAGTATACCATGGCTGTAAGAGGATTTGGATCCAATGTCATAGAGTTGACTTTTGAATGAGAAAGCGTCAAGCGTTTGTTATCATCTTGTCATCAATAAACAACGTGAAGTCGACGGCGTCTTGGATTAAAATTAGTTCACGCGCCTATATCAAAATCGTATGTACATGTCCTTGCTCCAGGGCGGCTTGACAGACTTTCCGGTTACATTACATCAGTAAGGGAGCAGAGTTACGAATGCCATATGTCATGAATATTCATCAGTGTGTATCTTTTTCTTATATGCTGCATGTTTCCACTTTTATCTGTAATACAATAATCTTATTGTTTGGCGGAACTATTTACATCGTCAAATCTACATTATACGACCTGTACATAGAGAACTAAAATGATATACACATTCACGACTTGCAGTAAAAGATTGCAAAAACTGAAGTGTAAAACTGTATCCAAAAGTATATCTTTATCAAAAAGTGTCAACATTTGATTTCAGTTTGATTTTTTCCTTATGTTTAAGTATTTGTAAGTGGAGTGTACTAATCATGAGGTTTCCTCCCCTCATATGATATGCCAACTCTTTCAGGTTTAAAGGTGAACCTTATTCAGGTAGCATGATAACTTCTATCTGAAATAATCTAATCTAAACTCTTTTACTTCCTGTTTCCCTGAGTAACGATAAAGTAAGGTTATGGTTTAGTCGAATAGTTTATAATGGCCGTCCGCTGAGGACCGAGACTAATCTGACTGTTTAACTTGTGAGCAATGTGCCTGACATTTACACTCCACTCGTCTCTTTGCCTACAACTTGCACAGGAACCCCATCAAAAGGTCATTTAGACAGTTATTCTACATTCTGAGATATTCTTATTCGTCGTCGGTATAGAGAATCCGCGTTCTGGTTACATAATTTGTTAGTTGTATATAACATGGGCCCTCTCACGATGCCTGGGGTTATTTGGAACTGATAAACATGATGGAAAATGACTGATATGGGAAGACAGCTTCCTACAGCAGTGATACACGTAACATTTGTCGAATGTTTACCTGATTAACATTGTGTGCATAAACATAAACTGCGGAGATGCCATTTCAATATAAAATTGATTTACATGTGTCTTTAAAATAACAAAAGATTGTCCCTAACGAAGGCTGTAGGAAGTATAGTTCTGCGGTATGAAAACTGGAATTGGTCGTGTCTGCTAGCATTATGTTCTACAGGGGCCCCTCTTCTGTATCCACAATAAACAACGAAACAGCACCACTATAAATGACGAGACAGCACCATTATAAATGACAAAACAGCACCACAATAAATGACGAGACGCACCATTATAAATAACGAGACAGCACCACTATAACTGAGAAAACACAACGATTGTAACTGGTGAGAGAGCACCACTATAACTGAGAAAACACAAACGTTATAACTGGTGAGAAAGCGTCACTATAACTGAGAAAACACAACCCTTATAACTGGTGAGACAGCGTCACTATAACTGAGAAAACACAACCATTATAAACGATGAGGCAGCACCACTGTAATTAGTGACCAGCTTTAGAGGCGATCTACTTTTTTATGCTTAGAACTCAAATGATTGTAATATTAAGATACAATATTATTACCTTTGCTACCGTTTTAATCCAATTAATGCTCACAAGGCACGAGGAATCGCCAAGTTTCGAGACGCTCGCGAGCTGCTTCTCTCTTCCACATGATATACGTAACCTTTGTCGGAATCTGACAAGTTAATAATGAATCTCAGATTCATTTTTTCAGATGTCATCTTGAAATACAAACAATAGATTTTATGTTTTCCCAAATATTTAACTTCACAGATTACAATCGCCGGCGGAATTTGGAAGTGGATATAACTCAACACAAACCAGTTGTACGGGAATGACACGGCATGTATCAAATGAGACATAAAGCATGAACAGACCAGAAGAACTGGTCGACTGTCAACTCTGAAGAGTGGTAATCCAAACCGTTCTGAACCGGAGATTTGTTAATTCCCCGCATGTGTTCAGGGTAGATGTTTAGGTATGTACATACATACTCCTTACAGCGTATGCGCCGCTCTCATGTAAAGCGAGAGTGTGGCCTGGGTACATGCGCTGTAAGGAGTATGAGTACATATCGTCGGGCCCCATATTGCTAAATATTAATACACTGTGAATAAAATAAAGCAAAAGTTCGCTAACAAAAAAAACTCAAATGTAAGAAATTTTTAGTCCTGTGTTCGTCCTGTAGGGACATACTGTGTTTGAGAAAAAATTAACGGTGATTTTCATTAAAGAGGCAATGCTTTATTCCACAGCTAAACTGTAATACGGCAACGACCTAACAAAACTAAACAACAACATTTTTTCCTGTTTAATGTAACATTAATGACAAGATATTATCTTTTTGTGCTTTATATGTATTTTTACCTTGAGAAGTTACTCTTTTTGTGAAACACTCTGCTATGTAGCCTTACCCCAAATTTAGACAGCGTGCTTGTTTTACCGGCCCGAAAACAACCAACTAAACAGCTGTTCGCACACAATGGGTTTAACACAGCGAATTAATTCGGCGGTTTGTTTTTTAAAAAAAGTCGCAGTGAACCTGGGATTTACAGAAGTTACACATGTCAGCCGAGTTCCCTACAAACTGTGAGTGGTCACAGCGCATGTCAACACACCCTGTCATGAAATTCCCAGTGATTAATGCAACATGTCAACGAATTAATGAATCGTGCCTTGTTTTACCCGAGCGGAATTATTTATGAAAAGAAAACAGAAATACAGAGCGAGAGTAAACCCATAGTGTTGTGAGCTATTTTATTTGTGGTCGGGGCAAACCAAACTGTAATTGTCCCTCATAAATATAGATCCAGTATAACATGCCTAACTGTTTGGTTTTCCCCCTCTTTTACACTATACCAGAATTGTTACGGCAACTTTTTCCACAGTTTCCTATTCACATGCATATGTGCATACTCATTCTTTCTTAAAACTTAAATGTTATATATACTTTTAATAATATCAAATGCAACATTTTGGCGGTGACGGACGAGAGAAAGCATTTATGTCAGGTTAGCACTTTTTAAAGTGTTAGAAACTTAAAAAATGCCCCGAAATGTAATTGAACACTGGTTTAGGTCAAACGAAAGTTTTTAGCTGTTGTGTTCCGTATTAGATATTATGAAAATCTGTTATAATGTTATACACCATTATTCATTGCATTTTAAAATGTTGCCCCCACATTTTATATATAGCATTTAACACATTAAATGTTGACTATTTAACAATTGCGTATTAAGAGAGTAATTTTGGCAACTAGGGAACATGCGTTTAGTCGACATCAGTTTTCTTAGCTTTCCATCAGCTCGTACAACACATGAAAGATCTCTGAAAACGGACTGTATACCTTCTTCTTCCTTTTTTTAAATCCTGGTTTTCACTGTGTCTTTTAGGGCACACATACACTTACAACGTACACACGTTCTGTGGAACGTCAATCATATTAGAGGACACCATCTTGGACGCATTAATCCCTCAGATGAATTTTTTCTGAGTAGAATCGCACGTTGTTTCGGAGTAGGCGTAATATGTAATGGCAAATATAATATACAATAGCCTAATGGTGGTGTTTGTTCACAATTTTGTTTTTTGCACTCATACATTTATTTACAGAAAGTATCTTCATAAGCCACAGATCCCTTAGTTATAAAGACTTCATCTTGGGATCATTTCACAAACAGCATCTAAAAGAAAGGTTGTTTGTCTTGATGCATTGCTGAAAATTTAGCAGGCATGTGCTCAGTGTACCGGAAATAACCTTGAGCACATATGTTACGGCCTATTACCTAAACGTTATGAGCGTTAGATTCACTTCGCTGTCCTGCCCTGTTGGCTACGCATAATTCAATTGTGGAAGCTAAGATGAAATGTTGTATTCGCTTGACTGCGCTGACGTTGTGCACTTTTCGAGTAACACGGGTCATTTTCTCAACACTGATTAGCCTTGAGCAGTGAGCAAATCTTAACAACGACGCTAGGCTTTCGGGGACAAACCGCTGCATAGTAGGCGTAACAATCGAAATCAGATACGAATCTACCCCATCATGTGCTGACAGCCTTCTGAATTCCAGCTGACAGATGAGCGTTTAAATGCACGATGGGTGCAGTGGATGTCTAGTCATGTCGTTCTTTCTACAGTCTGCTTTTGTTACGCCATTAAGATTTGAGAAATCTCTGAATGTTCACTTGCCTCAGTCACCTAATTTGTCTACCTTACGCGCAGAGTGAACATGCAGTTAGCATCATGTGAGCAAATTTGCAATGATGTGTGAATAAATAAAAGGCGTATAGATTTGTTTTTAGCTGAGACAAACAGCTGTATATATCGCTTTGTCGGGTAGATCAATGTCGGTCAGATTTCTGAAATCCTAACTTTTAACATGGAGTCATTTACATAACGATGGTTCTGGGTTCAAGACAACACTAACTTATTGTGGGATTTCTCGGCTGTATTGTGAATTATTTATTTCTCAGTTTTGGCCACTGGACAGAGGTGCGCTCTCTTAAGTGGCTGGTTTCTACAGCACTGTCCATGATACCTGAAAGCGGCTGTGCGCTTAGATATAGCTAATGCTAGTCGATGCTTGATAGCATACAATTAAGTTGATTTCAGCCGAAACTACTTTGCGGTTGTAGTTTTTCTTTTGATTCATAACTACCCTCTTTTAATTTTGTCAAACAGTGGCAGATGTGCGATTTACCTTACATAGGGCCTACATGCCCGCAGCTCATCGCTAGTAACTTAAACTGAAGCGCATTGGTTCGAGTCCACTTCATCTATGAGTCGTGCACCTTGTATAGGTGGTTGTTTCATTACTTGGGTTAATTGTGCATGTCGAGGCCTAGACCTATACTTGACAGTCTGCTATTCTTTCTCGGAGACCCCTCACGTTTTTGTCTTTATAAAGTCGAAATGTAAACAAAATTGTAATGTCATTATTAAGGAACAATCACAAAGTTGTTACCTCCGTCAACGAAAAGGTAGTGGAACATAACTCACAAGGTTCAGGCCTACACCTAAACAGTCTGGTGTACAAGTACAACACATATTATTATTCGCTTCATAAGTCGTTTTTATTTTTTGTCACAGATTCATATATATATATATATATATATATATATATATATATATATATTCCTGAATAAAATGCAAATGTGACATTACTACGAATGTTGCCAGGTTTTCATGACAAAACTATGTGCAGCAAAACACATTAGTCATACAAGGGTTGATAAATGTACACGCCTGCATAGTAAAGTACATACCCATATATGCATAATGAGCTTCAGCAGCATTTTAAGTAAGTTACCCACGAGCTGTTTTCGAGTATCTCACCACCTGTACTTCCTTATAGCAATATCATAAAGTATACATTGTCATCACGGCCGTCTCACTGACATTCTGACTCATACTATATTGATTTATTCGAAGGGGCCTGCGCTAGCGCGGCGTAATGACCCAGGGGCCTCTCACCAATGCGGTCGCTGTGAGTTCAAGTCCTTCTCATGCTGGTTTCCTTTCCGGCTATACGTGGGAAGGTCTGCCACAAACCTGCGGATGGTTGTGGGTTTACCCCGGGCTGTGCCCGATTTCCTCCAACCATAATGCTGGCCGCCGTCGTATAAGTGAAATATTCTTGAGTACGGCGTAAAACACCAATCAAATAAATAAACATTTATTCGGTTGGTGTTTGACGCCGTATTCGAGAATTTGTCATTTATACGGCGGTGGTCCACACACAATAAACAGCATCCTCTATTTAGAGTTGTGCACTATAGCAGTCTACAGAACATAGTTATAGGGGTATTTGGCTTTTTCTATTTTGACTAGAGTATGTAGTATAAATTAGGCAGGGTTTCTAACCTGCTCTTCTAGTAGGATGATAGTCATTGTCTATGTCGAAGCATTCCCATTCCGTAGTCAGCCGATGGGATATGCTCTGAAACCTGTTTGCTGGACTTCTAGAAACTTATAACTATAGCCTTTTCTCACCTGATTTCGTGCACTGATTTCGGTGCTGTAGTATGTCTAGTGAAGCAAGAAAGTTTCACCTGCATTTTAAACTTCGCTTGCTAAGCACTGGTTGACGGATTGACATTTGTTAGTAACAGGCGAAGGTAACTTGTTTACCCGGACTACTCCGGTTTCCAAACACTTTTAAACCTTTTCACGGTAATGTTAGTGGAAAATTCTTGTGTACGTAATTAAACGCCAAACAAATCAATCTTTGAATTCATTTTAAACGCAAGCGATATTTATATGTACTTAGGTCTGCTATAGGTATATAATAATTTATTTTGCTGATGGTTTCGCCGTGCTCAAGGACTTCACCTGTACGACAACAGCCACATTTATGAGTGGATAAAACCGGGCTGCCATGTAAACGGCCACCTTTTCACCAGATATGCCTGCAAATTCCCTGGCAATAACGAGAGCTGGATTCGAGTCTACGAGCCCATGCCATAGGTTGCGGTAGGAAGAAAACTGTCAGAGACCTGACATACACTATATTGTGTGTAGATATAGTATGTTTATTTGACACCGTTTTACATAATCGCAGGCAAAGTTCTTATGGTGGATTAGATACATAAAAAATGATACTGTCTGTCACACTAATCCATGGTAGTTGTGAGCTGATCTACACACCGGTACCACGTTGACGCACACGCTCTGAACAGATGTTCCGATTTGAGATACGACCTGGACTGGAGGCAATACTATCTCGACTTGGCTCAGTTCAAGATGACATTAGTAGATATACAATTTTTGTACTGATTCTAAATATTGTGACCTAGTTTTGTTGAATTTAGCGATAGACGATATTGTTTCGGTTTTTTTCATGATCTTGCAGGCTGTAGTATATATGCCCTCACCAAATGACTCAACTGGTGAATTATACAATAGGTAAATCATAGCAAAGGTTGATCTTACTCTCGTTTCATGGGTGAGGAATAAAATTTTATGCACCGTTATGCCTGTTTAAATGATTAATCGTTGCGGATTACATCGCTATTATTACAACTTTTTGAATTTAACATTTGTGAAATTTTTGAAAGAAAAAAAAATGAAGCCCAGGCGGTGTGGGCTCAGAAGCAGGCGACAGAATTTTTCGAGTCTATCGCCTCAAAAGCTAGTTCTGTATAAAGTTTGGTTTGTGTTCAATGATGAACATTTTAAATATCGTATACTTGAAGACAGTTTTATAGGCTGCATTTTACATATTAAATCAGAAATTAATATATGTAAATGTTATTGATTGACACTTATTACCTTGTTATTGGTCATGACGGCATTGTGACTGGTAAAAACACGATTCTCCGTGACCAACTGTATATCCGTTTAAATTCAGCGTGATATATATATATATATATATATATATATATATATATATATATATATATATATATATATGTATATATGATGTGCATATGTTGATGTGCTACAGAGCTTGATAAAGCCTGAGTAACGGCTCTACATATTTGCCATGCATTGCCCAGTGCTAGTATTAATTTCAACGCACCCTTGACTCAGGAATAAATTCACATGAAAGCAAATCCTAAATAGAGATCGGTTCGACATTTGTTTGAAATTTTGTAATATTTCTTTCACAAATGGAAGAAAAGCGTGGGCAGATGATATAAGACACGACACGCAACACTGAACACATTGCAATACCACGTCAATCCCAGGTTTTTGTGGGCTAGAGATTTGGTTCAGTGACACGTGTTACTAGAGAAAATGTTTACCAAGGTAATAAAGACATTCCGGTGTGGATGTGTCAACCATTGGTCGGTCAGACATCGGCCTCTTCTTCTTCAGTCGTATAAATATATCTATTTGTGCATGCGCTAAAAGCTCTCTCTGTCAATGCGCCCATTCATACTGTGAGCCGGTGTATACATCCATGGTTGTGTCAAATCAGATAACATCACAGAGAATCGATTTTGGTGAAACGAGCATGGAATAATATAGTAAACGGTGAACTTCTGTATAAATAATTCAAAGGGAAAAACACCGGCGGGCAGCTGTTATAGTAACAGCGAGGGGGACAGGATGATTACAGTTATTATTATTATTATTTTTTTGCTCCCTCACTCTGTCCTTGTGGGTGACAGTGAGTGAAGGCGTAGACCTTCTTACTGCTGCATTCTGCAGATTGTGATTCCACTGGGTCTATTCATACCGTGCCACCCATCCCCTATTACACGGTATTATATACCCGGGGACGTTTACCTTCAGTTACCCCCTCGCTTTGAATAAGGTGTGGCTTTGTGTGACGTTGCAAGGCGATATCTGCCAAATATGGAAGTGACTGACATTATAACCGACATTCCTGGCGAGAGCCTCACAAAGTGGTTCGTCTGAAGGACAACTCGGAGGGTTTAGTTATCAGAGAAGACCGGAGAGTACGGTAGGACATCAGCAAATCTTCCATAGCCTTTTAGCTCAGTTCACTCCGGCGTGCGCACCGCACTTTTTTCCCCTTATTGTCTATTTATAGCGGTGCTCACGCAGTGACGACGATTTCCCTTATACCTGCTGGCTAGCCTCAGCCCGTTGGAGTTAGTTCTGTGTTACCTGTGTGACAGGTAAAGGTGTTTTAGGCAAACGGAGGTTAATAGACTTGTGGTGGAAGGGGAGGTACCAAGAGAACGGCGCGGAGACAGGCCTGCTTGGTAATACACACTGAGAAGCAGCTGGTGAGTGCTAACTGGACTCATGTTATATAGCCTACCTGGCTGTGTTACCTGTTTGGGTTAACCTATCATTACTACCGGACTACCAGAGAGCACATGGACTAGTTTACCTGAACAGGTACAGCACGACACTCAGGACAGGTAAAAGCACGGCTGAGCGGCTTACCGTATTAAGATCCACAGTCCAGCTCAAATCAAGTTCATGAGTGGTTGTTAAACAGAAGTGCCTTTGACTGAACAAGTTCGATGTGAGGACAAAAAAGCAGGGCAAATCAGTTGTTAGTCTGAACAGCAAATTGACTAGTGCTTCAAAATGGCAGCCGTGGAAAACGATCAGCCCACCAATGACAAATTGAACGATTCAAATTACAGCGCGGAAAATGCCTCGATTAACAGTGAAGGCGACGCGGAAGACATCATTGAGAGACTTCACGACGTGACTGCGTTGACCATTCCCGATCGGGATATACCCTCTTCAATAGAAGACTCGGATAGCACCCGGTCTACAGAGGCAGCCGAGACGGGATCCGTCGGGGCGGTGTCCAGTACTCCGTCGGATACGAAGAACGGTACCAGCGAAGACGGCGAATCTAGTCAGCACGAGGACGGTGTCAGCAATGGTGTCCCTGAGTCCAACTCGGACGCTACCAGCACGACTTCTTCAGATCATAAAGGTGAGAACAGAACAATGAACGATGACGAAAATCGAACAAGCACCAAAGAAAATACCAAGAAAAAAGGTACGAATCCAGTCAAAGGTTTATTGCGAAAGTTCACTAAGTCTACCAATAAATCCTCCAGTTCTCGGTCAAAGGGCTCGTCAGCCAAAGACAAGCTTAAGCCGGACCCAGATCTGTCCGAGGTGACAATAGATAAACTACCACAATGCTTTATTGTCAAATACCTGGGGAAAAGGGAATGTGACGGTCTGTGGGGGATTAAACATGTTCGGAAACCTGTGGATGAAATGGTGAAGAAAGTGACTAAACAGCTGGAGACCGGCGACAAACCTGTCGAACTACCTCTGATGTATTTAGTGGTGTCCCCCAAGGGTCTAGAGCTACGGGAACACAAGAACAATAGAGTCAAGGACGATTCAATGCCGCAAGCAGGTACGTTTCCAATCGACTTTATTTCCTACGGTGTCCAAGATTTGAAATTCTGGAGAGTGTTTACCTTCATCGTTGTTCAAGAACTGTCGGCGAGATCCAAGAAAATGGATTGTCATGCTTTTATCTGTGATTCCTCGTTATCGGCTCGGAAAGTTGCCGTTTCTCTGGCGTTTGCGTTCAGGGTCAATATGCGGAAACTACAGCAGGAAGGTAAAGAGCATCGGTTCCAGGTGGATTTACGACCACCCGATGAGCTGGCGAATAAGTACGCGGCCCAGGAGGGTGAACCCGAGGCTGCAGAATGCTGAGGGGATTACTTAACTCCACAGGAAGTCTCTTGTATCTTCCAAAGACCTGGTGGCAAGCTGATAGACTTTACAGCCCACGTCTAAAATAATAACACCATCTGTGGTTCTCAGCCGTCTGCAGATACCTTGCCACCTCGAAGCTTTAGTGGCCCATCGGAAGGCCTGTCGTGTCCTTCCGAGTCGTGCGATTTTCTCTAAGCACGAGGATCGATACCCCTGACTTGACGACAATCAGCTTAATCTTTCCAGATATTGAAATTCTCCATTATCCTTCAAGACTTCCTGAAAGTTTCTTTGAACTGATTTCAAGCGGCTTCTATATTATGACAGATTTAATGTTTGGATACGTCTTCATGAATAAACTTTTGACTGGAACTTCTAAAGATTAACAAGACACTATCTTTAGGCAGGTGTTGTGCCCAAAGTGTTTTCACGTCAAAAGATAGACTCTTCCAATTTATGCTATTCCTAGTGGATTTTTGGTGCAACCCGGGTAACACCGATGATAAACGTTAAACTTGGATATGCACTTTGCCCCTGTAAGGATTTGTGATGATTTAAAATGTGAGACACGTGTAACTGTGACGAGAACTGGACAATCTGTAACAACTGTGTATATATGGCTGTTGTTCAGATGCCTTCCATTTCCTAATAACGTCCATTTGTATATTCTACTAAATTGCTGTGGATCTCTGTTTCACACCTGATTGGATGATTCATTTAAGCGTTTATTTAACTTTGTATATGATCTCGCGCAGTTAAGGTGTCGGATATGGATATGCATTGCATTCTACTGATATATAAATTATTTACAACTGGGAAATATTCTGTGGCTGAGTCCATCTTTATCTCTATCCTGCTTTGTGATATCCCGCCTGAGACGGTGATTGGTTATGCGCTCAGTGTGGTGGCAAATTGATCAGCTCACCGAGCTAAAAGATACAAACGTTGAGAAGTAGTAAAGAGAAGTAGTGCAGAGAAGTACTTGCGTATTATACGCGTATGCGAATTGTCTCAGTGCAGACACATGATATATTTCAATGTGTAATAGAGATGGTTAATGCAATGAGAATTTGAGCACGTGAAATGTGAATAACATTACTGCATGGAAATGCTAATCAATATTACTGGTGTTGAAGATCTATTGTCACTGTACCGATACTCTACTTATCATGATATTTGTTTAACCAATCAGTGTTCGTGTTTTGTAAACAGTACACCTCACCTAAGCAAATACCTGCTACGAAATCATTCCAAAAACACTCCTTTTCCATTTCTACTGGGCTGAGATGTGCTAACGAATGTAACAACACCCCTGGGAGAATACGGATGTAATGCGCATTTTAACCCGGTTCAGTAAATCAATACTGTTATTAACTTGAATGTAAACGCAAACGATTACTCCCAGTTTCGGTATGAACAATACGGGATATGTATCAACAGAGTCTGTTATGTTTACATTCTACAGCTTGCTAGCTTCCGGCAACTGGCCACGGACAAGATGTCATTATAATACAGGACGTACAAAGATGCCGATCTAGTCTTTCAAGTGAATTGATGCGTGTAGAACTTATTTTTTGACACTATATTTAGTTCTGCGACAGTTTTGTGTCGTCGCTCGGGGTTAAATGGAGATGGTTGCAAAAAGGAACACTATAAGCTTCTGTTCTGTAGTTACAGTGAACCCGAGAATGTAAACATTTGTACGCCTACGTATTTATGTGTTTTTGGCTCCATAATCAACAGTGGAATACGTGCCAACATGCTTAATACTATTAATATACCGCTTATTTATATCGTATTTGAAATGACGTAAGTTATTACACCTATCCCGCTGAGAGTGTTAACAGCATGTTAATATCGTGTTAAAGGCGTATATAAATCAAAAGATTTGGCGTCCAGGGCTTAACGGTGGCTTATCCTGAGGTACATGTACCTAGGCATATTTCAACATTTATGGTACAGTAAATCTGGTACAATAAACCTCAAGGACACATTTTTATTTACGGGAAATATATTTATGAGCACATGTGAGGATGATTGAAATAAAGACGATTGATCATCTTTCTGAGAGTGCACGTATACTGATTTAGTTAATTAGTGATATTTTACGGATGTGGTTTACAGTTATGTAAACAGCAGTTGTAGCAACTCGCTGTTTTCGTTGATGGTGGTACCTTTAGCATATATAGTACTTTTGTGTCTGAAGGGATTTCATGCATCGTCATTCAAACGTAGAGCGGGAAATTCCAAACCGTAACGGCGTGAAAATCTTTGGATCTTGTTGTCACCTTAATTTGTAATCAACAGAATAGCCTGTGTTGAATAAATTGCTTTCATGCGGAGATTGATTGATTGGTGTTTAACGTGGTATACTCAGGTATTTTTCATTTTATACCACGGCAATCAGGTTTATGGGTGGAGGAAACGGGAGTGCCAGGAGAAAACCCCTGTCTTCACAAGGCACATGGTAAATTGCCTGACTTAAAACCGTAGCCGAAACAGCGAGAGCTGGATTGGAACATTTGGCCTCATTGTCCAAGGGACTGACAGTCACAGCAAAACAGTATTGTAACCATCTGAGCCTGGGGGCAGGTTTTATGTCGAGAATGAATGCTTTTGACTTCATGCAACAACTGTCATATTGTATACATATACTGGGGAGTTCATGAAGAAAACAGCCACGCATAACAATAATTCTTAACTCATTTGAATAAATCAAATTCATGTCTTGAACTGAAATCGAGAGACAGAGAGTACTATTATAGTGGGATTGTGTTAAGACATGAATACATGGGTGTGTCACCACTGACATAAACTGCTGGCATATATATAGTTCTACATGCAGATGTCTACATTTTGTTTCTTACACGTGTCCCAATTATAGATTGTATCGGAGATTTCACATTATTATTATTATTATTATTATTATTATCTGCTATCTGATGCAGACGTGTGCAGAGGGAATGTTTCCTCACCTGAACTCCATGTATCACCGTCTGATCAGACATTGTACTGACTAAGGCGTGATTTAAACCGTAGGCATCTTTATTCTTCTCTAACACTTTGTTAATAATTGTAATATGAACACAAACGAAAATGGATTCTTTTACTGACAGGAAATTATATACAAAAGTTTAAAGAAATCTACCAGAAACATACGCAAAAAAGCAAAAAGAAACCATATGTAACTTCATCGATTCTGTAAAACTGTTTCTAAAATATCATAGTCTATTCCGCGGATCTCATGTCCACAGAAGATATCTGTTGTGTAAAATTTCTTTCCGCACTAACCTGATGTTTACAGAGGATATCCATGGTGATGTGGGAGGCACTTCATGTACACTTTTACCATGTACATTCTTCATGTACACCTTAACCACTGGCAAATATTTTTTATGCCAAGGCTTTTAGAAAACTACGAACGAGCATAAGTATAGATTGTTGGAGATACGATTTTTGTACAAGAAGTGTGTAATCTGTAATTGGATACCGATCTGATATTAGGGTGTGTATGTGAAAGAAAAGACATCACGAATCTGGCCATTATATTGTCTGGTGTATATTTTCACCCTGAAAGAAGATTGGTACCTGATCGACGGACATGATATATTTATTGCACTATTGTTCAGCGCCAAGTATATCTGCAGACATGTATCTGTACAGGTCTCTGATTTTGTATGCTATACTATAATAGGCCTGTCTTGTGACATAACATGACCTTGCATACCTCACATGCAACAATCATGGGCCTAGCCTAATATATATGCGCGCCGAGTGAGCAGCAAGCCATTTGAATCAAACAACGGCTTACTTCAGCGCTATGTTTCACAATTACAGTTCAAGTGCCCCAATAATATTGTGTCAGAAGAACCGGCCAAATTGATTAATTTGACTTGTGTTTTACCTGTGTTCAGAGTTTTTCATTTGTAAGGCGGTTAGAGAAAAACAGGCAGGATCCCCTCCTGCGTTTTCATGTGAATGCCAAACACGCTGACTAACAGCGGCAGCACGCAACAGGGTTAAAGGCTAAGCGTACACCGAGAGAACCCATTAAACTACTCGGCCAGCCATGACACTCATAAAATAGAAAGTCAACGATATGAATAAAACAAAATGGAATTCTTTGACAGCGAAGACTATAACGTACCGGTAGCAAATAAACGGTATGAAGAAGACAAATGGGGAGACACTGAAGGTCCAAATGTCAGATAGCAGAGTTTAAGCTGCTAACTTAACCTAGAGTTTGTCATACCTGTGAACGCCCTGTGGCTTTCAGTAGGTTAGTAACCTGCATACGTAACATGGTTTGTCAGGGTTGATTGTATGAGTTTGACATTTACCTGTCTGTTCTGACGTGGTTCTTTGTATATGTCAGCCCGATAACTCAGATGTGACTGAATCCAAAAAAGGACGACTTTCTTGTGTTATTTATCTTCACCCAATATTCAGCGACGAATCAATTTATAGCTGTGACAAGCAGATTTGTAAGTCAGCCTGTCTGTTTGTTTTACTGTCGGATGTATGATTTATGACATCCTATTATTTAACATGATCGATCCACTGCTCGAGCAGGACGCGTATTAAACGACATGGTCGAATCTGTACTTGTGTAATTAACGATGTCTCAAATTGCAAGATATGTTTTTTGTTCCAAGAGCTGTTTGAGCTGAAAGCTGAATTCTGTCATTGTGTAAAGCAGTGAGCGGTGAAGTAGCATTCACATTTGTGGTAACCTATATATACTACCTGTATCCGAATGTCTATATAACTGACAAATAAGATTAGAGGTTTTCAGGTAACTCGGACAAACAAAAAGACAAAACCAGAGTAAAGACCTGTAATAGAATGTCGTACCACAAGCTTTTAACTATTCTTTACATGACTCCTCAAAATAGAATTATTGTTAAAAAAATCCTCTCTGATGCATACCCGCTTTTTCTGCTAATCTCCGGTGTCATAAACGTTTGACACCCGCACAGTTCATTTTATATAGCACATAAAACACTTAAATCAACCCGATTTTTGTTATCGTCATATATGAGTGGACTGGAATGCCGCGTTGCTGTCAAGGATAACGGTTTATGGGATTGTCCAAAGATAACGGTTAACAAGAGACATGTCCAACTAGGACGATCTTATTCTGTGTGTTGACTTAGACTTGTTGAAGACTAACGGCGTATAGTTTAGAGGTATGTAGGTTACCGTCTCTCGTGCCACTGTTGACGGAAATAAAAAAGGATTTGTGAAGGTGCATTTAGCTTTACTTAACACGTTTTTTTCGCCCTGAGGGTGTTTTGGATTATAAATTTAACTTTCGAAACAACATAATGTACCGGTAGGCTTCCAAGTTATTAGACATCCAGGGGCTAAGATAAATAGTTATATAAATATACAAGTTTTCCAGTCAACTAGTCTTACAATTTCTAGGTAATAAAGTTGGCTATTTGATCGACTTGTAACATTGTTTAAATAAAAGAGATGTATACTCTCTCCATAGTTATCACCAGTATTCTAAATCGGCTTCCTAATACTGTACTATACTGTACTATACTACATCCGCCCAGTAATTTGAAAATCTGAGTGACAGCATGATAGGCCAAATACTAGTCCGGCGGGTATATTGTGACTGGGTGGGGCTTCATTTTCTAGTGACTTTGACCCAAAGCTGAGAAGTAAAAATCTATTCATGCAATTCCTGATATCGCTAAGATTTTCTGTAAACGAAACTTTAGATAAAGTATAGGAACTACACAAATGACATTACGTTTATTGCGTGCCAGACTCGTAGTCGTACTTAATGTTCTTTCAATAGACTTCGTTATCGCTAAAATATGGAACTGCAGAAATCAAAGTATGTTTACGTAATCGCACATAGCCCTGGGACATTGACGGTGTGCAGGGTCATTGGCAGTGTGCGGCGTCATTGGCAGTGTGCGGGGGGCATTGGCAGTGTGCGGCGTCATTGGCAGTGTGCGGGAGTCATTGGCATTGTGTTGAATTATTACTGTTGTTCCTCTCGAATCACTGGCATTGTCCCGGGCCACTAGCATTTTCCTGAATGATTGTCATTGCCTATTTCGGATCATTGGCATTGTTCCGGTTAAGAGAGGCATAATACAGTTCCTTGGATTCGTGTGCAAACTTGGCTTGGTGTTCATATGGAAGGATGACAAGCATATTCATGTAAATTCATGTAAATGTACGAGTGAACACTACATTCAGAGCACCTTGTCTGGTGGACACTTTAGCCACAGTCTCCGATCTGATACGCTTAACCGTTGGGTTGAACGCCATGTTCATGCATATATACATATTGTTGCACAAATCTCTTCTACCATAAACCGGCCCCGATGGGTTGGTAGAGCGACCGCTTCGGGAGCGGTAGATCCAGTGTCAATCCTTGGTCGTGTCACACCTAAGACTTTAAAAGAGGAAGTTGTAACTTGACGTTCAGCATGAAGGAGACAATGCAACGTCTGGCTGACCCGTATCAGTACAATGGCTCGGGAGGGGCGCCTTACTTGCCTTCTGTAAGGCGTCTCAGTGAAGCAGCACCAGATAAAAGAGCGGTGGAAATCAGTCCTGCAACAAGGAGGCCCATTACATGCGCTCTAAGGATTCCTTCGTTGCCATATGACTAAAAATTTGTTAAATAGGACGTTAAACTCCAAACACTCACTCACTCACTCTTTTACCATATCCGCCACCAGTCACAACATCTGATAAACAGCAAGCTAAATGTTCATTTAGTTGTAAATGACAATTGCGAAGGTGATGACCTTCAAACACCGAGGTTGTGTGTTAGGTGTCAGCCTGGTGTATAAAAGCCACAACAAATGGCGATTAATTAGTGTTTAATCATGGCTAGTCATGCTGATTAACACAGGTAATGATCCATTCAACCCAGGCTGTCTTGACAAATCGGTTGTTATCTAAACAGTTTTGTGATATTTGACTACACAATCGGTGAATTGTTAGTGTTATATTTGGGCCTTGTTTGTGGGCGTGCTAATGAAGTCTATCAGTATACGTGATCAACAAGATTCACTCAGTTTGTGAGGTGAAATTGATGGGACGAGATGGTTTTATCCAGACCCAATCAAGGACCAAAAACATGTACCTAAGATCGATTACCAAAGAAAACCTCATATACCTCTTTTACATTTTAATTGGCGTGTAAATCTCGATATGCAATGCTTTATACATCTCTAATATTAACCCTCGAGTAATTGAGTGCATGATCTTGCATGTACATTGGACAGTGGCCTTTTTGCGCAGTTTACCGGTCGTTGAAGGCCACTTTGTCTTGCAACAACATGGTGTGCATATATATATGTCACATGTTTGTCCGTAACTTGGCAAAGGTCTGGAATTTTCCACCACTCACATGGGAATTTTTTAAGTATTTCATCAGGTGACTGCTCCGCTATACAGCAGGGAATGCAACGGTCTTTAATACATAGAAACTGCCATAAAACTGTGATAAAAAACAAAAAAGCTGAAAGTTGTTTAAAAGGCATAGGGAAGTTTACAGAATAACATGACAAGGTATCTATATGGATAAAAACATCTGATTTATTTTTATCCACATTTCGATGTACGATGTATGAAATAAACGGAATAAACCCAGGCACCAACTAAATACATTTTAGAGACAAATACAAACAATTAATACAAAGTATTAATTGTGGTTCTGAATCTTTGCCCAAAAGACATCAGTCAATACCTTCAATGGAAACCCCCAAACACCCTCATAAGATCAATGGAACTCCCAGAATGAGACACAATGAGTAACTTTAGCATCAAAGACGAAATTTTGAGCCGTATACAGTAATTTGCAATTCGAATTTTTAACAAGACGCCGACCATTAAATTTACAGAAACATGTCTATGATAAATTTTCTTGTTTTATCTCTCCTGCACGTTTTGCACTGAAAGGAAAATAAAACAGAAGGTGGAATGTCTTCATTTGGGTTATCCTTGGGCAAATGAATAAAGCATGCTATAACAGTTTAATATTCGTCATAAAACAGCGGTATAATGTCCACAAACCGGTAAACGAGTTACCACGCTTAACAGAGAAAACATCTGTTCAAACGACAGATGGATGTCTGGGAGGTATTTAAAATGAATAAAAAATAAGGATAAGAATAATGCTCTCTATTATTCTCAATGCTTTTTCATGTTAAGTGAATCTTTGTATCCATTATTCATACTGTGGGAAGCAATCGAATGACGAAGATCTCATTTGCATATATAATAGTCATGGTTAGCCTATTGTGAATGATTTCCAATGTCTTAATTGTATAGGCCTATTAAGATAGCATAAATCAGACAGCTTTATGAACTACGATTAGTGTCGACGGACAACCTCATTTCTTAATAAGATGCGTGGAGATTATTCTTACAAGTATTGTACTATGGCGGATGAATGAATTACTTCGTATGTCTCTACAAACTGATGGCAAGTCTATAGCCCGCTTATGGAATGTGGTCCAGAATCGCTTTAAAGCAAGTTTTTTTTCCGAAGTGGAAAACAAACACATTGTCGGCACAAAAGCACTTTGTAATTCTATCTGTTGTGTAATGCTTTATCTTAGATTTATGAGTCAATTTAAGTTACGTTTTGTCACTTTTAGACAGTGATGGGGAAGATATATAAAAAAAACTTGTTTTGAGACCTGTTCCGACGCTTTTGTATATATATATATATATATATATATTTATACATGTAGATGTAGTTGCAATTCAAAAGGCAAAATATCCACATTGTAATTAGAGCAAGATTTAATCATTTCTTTTTTCATTATTGAGGACATTGTATATACACTCAAAACCATAACCATGAGTTTATTGTAGGTACACATGTTTTAGGAACCATTCATTTAGGTATAATATACTTTATACTTCATCTAAACGTCAGCGATGACGAAGGATACTGCGTGTGTTATCAAGAGCAAACATAGGCCATGGTCAAATACATGCATATTCACCTTACAATGCCAAGATTGTTGGAATATAATTATGAGGTGGGAAGGAGGTTGGGACGGGGGGGGGGGGGGGTCAAAATTCGCTAGCACGTTGCCTATTATTTATAACACGTATAGTTGATTTCAAGACGACTACATGTCAGTGAGGTTTGTCAGTACATAAACTTGTGTATATATATCTTTCTACCATAGGCTTGGGTGTACAAATCATGAAGTGCATGAACTTTCATCAGCGCGAAATGATATTGAAAGTAAAAATCTATACATAGATCGACTGGAACCGGTTTGGTATACAGAAAAAGTAAACTACTTTACTGTGCGAATAACACAAATATAGAAGTAATTGCAAAAATACCCCTAGGTGACATTATTTAGGTGGCTTTACCTGTACGTGTAGAGTGTTGCTGACAAAAAGAGGGCATAACGCTAACACTAATGGTGCGAGTCTTATGAATTGATCGCTCTTTCGATATCACAGTAGCTTTTCAAAACTGGCCATCAGTTTTACTGTGAAGGGCTTAGGGGAGATCAGTTAATTTCTCTGACGTAGAAAGAGCTACATAATAATCAATACTTGAGGTACGAATATTCATATTTGGTAACCCTCCAGTGTAGGTCATGACCTGTAGCCTACCGATTGGTGTTAATAGTCTGGGAATGTGAAAACGCACCCAGTCTGACTCCAGTGGGGCAATGTTTTAATTTTTCTGACTATAACGGCTAAGAAGGAGGTTTGAGTTCTTTGAGAGTTTGAAACAGGTACTGGGTGAATATTAACATAGTATTAGCAATAATACCAGGGCACGCGGTCAAAAAGCGTAATGAAGTATATACCCTGTATTAAACAGTGCAATTAGTCAAGTGTCAGACCGTTGAAGCGAAGAACTAGACTCCATGCGTTATCCGGGTCTATGCCGATCTCAAGAGCTTGGTCTGCAGGAGAGATCCTCTGAGGGGACAACGACTGCACGGAACCACGGAATTTGTTTACCTTGATTGGTGATAAAAGCCGTGCTCAGTAATATTTCAATTATCTGTTTTTTTTTGTCAGGTTTATTGGTGGGAAGAAACTGGGGAGCCCGAAGTGAAAAACTCTCATCATGTGCCTGACAAACCTCAGGTTTTAAAACGGCAGCCGAATAGGCCACAACCGGGTTCGAGCCTTCAGCTCCACTGACCATGCAGAAGCCAGTGCATTGGATGAGCTGATAAGAAAACGTTCATTCCATGACTCAAAGAGGGCTACCGACTCAGAGAAAGTATTTTTCTTCCTGTAGGGTGGTGCAGTATTTTATTATTTGATAGTTGTTATTGTTATTTGATACTGAAAACATTTTATTAATACACAGTGGTGATCATTTGTACTGGTAGGGGAAGGTGGGGCAACCATTCACCTGTGGAAGTTTACTGCAAACTTTCCCACATGTGACGAACTCATTGATACGTCATATTCCTGGAAGACTATTGCTCTTTACTGAACATAAGATTTATTCAGTTATTTGATTAATGTATTACGTCTAACTCAAGAATATTTAACTTTTACGACGGCGGACAGCAATATGGTGGGAGGACAGAGCCCGCGGAAAATACGCAGGTTGTCGGTAGACCTTCCCATGAAGAAACCAGCAAGAGCTGGACTTGAACTCACAGCGACCGCATTGGCTCCCGCGTCACTGCGCCGCGCTAGCTTGCTAACCATCTGGGCCACGGAGGTCCCCCGAATAAAGGACCAAGGACCTACGAGCAGTGCATGGGAGTATGCAGGGGAAACTACACTGGGACACCTATACTGCTCCCCTTTTTGCACTCATCAGAATTGTGTAATTGGTTTTAATGTCTAATTCTGAATACGGCTTTCATATGCTTGTATTTTCTGAATACAAATGCCCAAGGACAACCTATCAACATTGGAATGTTGATTTTAATGACATGCAAAATTATTTGAAATGTTAAAAATTCACAGACTTGTCTTAGGGCTAAGAACATAGTAGTATTCCGTCTATTTAGTATGTCCATCAGTCATTACACTTAGGTCGTTAAAACATGCTCACAAACACATCTAATTACATGGCCAGTACATAAAGTCACTCTACTGCTTCTAATCATCACAAGAAAGCCAATTACTGTGTACATATGCAGACATGCTTATTATGAGGATGTGATGTAGATGGTAAACCGTGTGATGGCTGCAGAAAATTCAACTCTCTACATGTGTCAGTATACAGTACATGATAGACAGATTCCTATCTGCATGATGCTGTGGGTATTGCAGCAAGTTCGTGTTGACATTTCTCGAAAATTGGGATTGTGTAAATGTGAATGGATACTAAATACTTATAGGATGTCCACAACGTGTCGTGATTGTCGTGAAAACTCACAAATATCGTGCAGTTCATTTTACATGGCATGTATATAAATCTGGTTGGCTTGCATTTCGAAATTTTCATTAGAATTTGTTAGTCAGTTTTCCAAACATTTGGCTGATTAAATTACAACCAAATTTTGTTCGTAAAATTATTAAATTTTAAAAGGTGTATACATAGAGAGTTTAGTTACAGGGATGTGCATAAGAACATTTTGCGTCATGTTTGCACATATAGGACATACAACGGTTTCAGGATTGTTGTTCTGCTTTAAATCATGAACCCACTTTTCATGAAACTTGATATGCTCAGGACATTGCATAATTCAGTAGTGTTTGGCTCCTGTCCTCAGAAAATTTCGTGGAACCAAGCTGTCATATTTGGACGATGATAAGAACTAATATAAAGGATCTTTTTTGTGTGTAATGCATGTTGACATTTTTCAGTCGTTTTCCAGGTGTAGCTGAGCAAAGTAAGTGAACACCAACTGTAGGGTTTAAAATGCGGTGTGCTCTGCATGCATGCAGAGAGGTTACAAAGCCGTCTTCATATCCTGTCAAACTAATGGAATTAGCTGTGCAGTTAGGCTCATTGATATCAGGGACATTCCAGCAAGCCAATGTTCCGATGTAGGTTAATGATATTACGTGACGTAATCACAATCACACCTACGGCACTGTTGAATATGAAAACAAAATATTCAGGATATATGTAATAAGTTTGTGAATGGAGTGACAGCTGCATATGTATACGATATATTATTTATATACCACAGAATACCGATACACGCATCTTCAGAGAGCTTCTGTATACTTGTGAATCTAGAAATAAAAAGAGGCTTCGATTCAGAAGTGCGTTTTGATTAATGTTAGACATTACATTTCTGATGTAGAGGAACTGACTGAGTAATAAAGGCAGTAGTAATAAAAAGTGGAAATATGAATAAAATAAAGTCCGCTACAAAATTGCAGAAACACTCGATTTGCACAAAAAAATATGCTTGGCCCGGTGCATAGGAAAAAAGTTCCAATCTAGAGTTAGCAGCTACATCATATGGGCGGGAGTGCAATTTAATAAAAAGGTTTGCTATTTAACAAGACGGCTATTCTGTGTATCCTATCCTCCAAATTGGCTGGATTAGGTCTTGTGAAAAAAAAGGCGGGTAAATCTCGATAGCCATCTGTACTCTGCAGGATTTTTAGCCATTCAGACATTATCATTCGCTTTGCTGCAATGCGTCGTTAGTGTAATCCGGAAGTGACGAACCGACAAACAATCCTTTAATGATAAACAGGTCACAGAAAATTTAAAAAGATTCATACACTAAAATATTTATACCGTATTTTATCCAGAACTTGGCATATTACTAGCCTCCTCATTTTGCTTGGGTATTATACCTTTGAGGTGTGTCTGGATGATATCATACAGGAAAAGTTTTAGCACCACCAGCAGTATGGTACATGCATACCATTTATTTACCACTAAAATGCCGGGTTTTCTCCAATGTTTTAAGAGCAAAATAGTTAAGGCTTTTTGATCCTGCCGATATAGAGTCGGTTGACAGACCCCTAAGAACAAGATTGATTTCTGCGTTATAATCAATATTACTCCTTCCTGTCTGTATCGATCTCTTGAATATGCCGTAACTGTATAGTAATGGACAAAAGGCGGGGAGTTAAAAACAGAGGACGAACCATGCATGTTACATAACAGAAGGGCAAGGGCGGAATGGGAATGCAGTAGAGTGGTTATTGTCCCGGGAGGGTGAAGGCACACAGACTCAGTTGAGAGCCGATAGCCTGGGTTTGTTTGTCCTCTTATTTGCTGAACGTGATAAGGGTAAGAGTGGCTAATTACACGACTTGTCAAATGTTCTTGTGGGGGTAGTGAAGGCAGTAGTATCCCAGAAACAATCTACAGGAAAACAAACGGTTGAAGTCTCCGAGCTCGTGGTCTTAGTGTTAAAAATGTATTTTCGATGGTGTGTCAGTATATCAAAAAGAAAAAACAAAATAAACAAAAAAAAAACAAAAAAAAAAACAAAACAAAAAAAAAAAAAACAACAACAAAAAAACCCCAAAAAACCCCCAAAAAACAAAGAATACTGATTATATCTAGGCACGGAATGGAAATAACGTTTTGGGTTGAAAAGTAAATTTAAGATAAAATAAAGACGAAAATAAAGTAAGTGTCAATGAAAAGACCACTATTACGTATATCTGAAGCAACATTTATGTAAAAGACGTTTTACAGTGAATTATTATGCATACAAACGATTCCATTCTATGACGCATGCGCTTTATGGCCCATATTCATAATGGTGGATAACAGTGATGACGCACCAATTTTTTAGAACCTTTAGAAGAAATGATTTTGAAGTTTATGCTCGTGCTAAATGTACTCATGCACACAAGTCATTGAAGCAATGGCAAAAGTGGTCCGTAAATACCACATTTGATTTGCATTAATTGCATTTGATTGCATTAAACCAGATAAAAAAATATTCTACAATGACAGATGTAAAGATATATTTTTTATTCTTAATTTTGTTAAGGCCTCAGCCCGTTTGATTTTTTGTTTTCTTCCACTTTAAGTATTTACATGCACATGTAGAGTATTCATCTGTTTTCTTCCTTTCTGTGAGTAGGGCAAATCTTTCCGCTTCAAGGTGACTTTGTTTATCATCTACATGTACTATGATTACCAACATCTGAAATGTTCTGATCAGTTTTTACTTCCCTTTACCGATAATATTTACCTTGACGATAGCCTAAACCTAACACGTTAGTACTTTCTTGTTGACATTTCGATACGTATCTTTCTTTAATCTCCTCAAAACACCATACACAACTTAATAAAGTAATTTACATATTGCATAAAGATCAGGAAATGATGAAGCGTAACAGTTTTATAGCACTGCTACTATGGTTATAGGAATAGAGATATGTAACAGGCTTCACAAAATAAATCACGGTTTACAGACATGCAAATAGAATTATTCTCCGCTTTTAAGACAGAAAGATCAAATGGCTAGGATTGAGATTCTTGGTCAAACAAATTATTCTGTCAGCATTTTACTAGGAGGTTGATGTCTTCAGTCTGGCAGTAGTCAAATCAGCCTTTCAGTGGATTGGTGACCACGAGCTGTTTAATGTACGTACGTGTATATAAACAATCGTGACCGATTCCAACACATTTGTGAAGCTTTCTTTGCGTAACATTTGAAACTTCGTTGCTGAGAACTCACAACTATAATCATAGGTCAGCTTGGGTTTTGGAGACAGGTATACATAGACTTGGGAAATATTGTGAGTTACTTCTGCGTGAAAAGCCAGGGACCTTTCTATAAACAACACTGTGAAGGAATATGACACCGTAACACATTCTCCTTCTGATCTCACGGATTATAGGCCTTCATGTATATACCTGACTGTTGTCTGAGTAAACAATGTGGAAGCTCTGCCTTGGCTGTTCAGGCACGTATACATAAGGCTACTCCCTTACCATAACAGAACAGTACATTTTTGTTGTTTGAGAAATTCCTGACTGGATAACGCGAATTTGATATTCTGGCACACAGACAACTTACTTTCTTGACAAGGCAGGAAAGATCTGTTCTAAACAATACAGGTACTAGGACAGTTTGCAGTTTTAATTATTTTTTTGTTGTATAGCATATTAATCTATTAAACTCAAATGCTGAATCACCTGTTAACCTCCTTCAGCACCACACTAGTTTTTTTGGTAAATCTTTATCGGCGAGTAGTTAAGAAACTATGCCATTGGTTTATTAGACAGTTTTTTGTTTATCTGTATCTGAATGAATGAATACATCGGCAATATCACAGATATGCTTCTTGTGGCGATTAAAGATTTCATGAGGGGTTCAAGTTGCACCTCACTGGTTTATTGGTTTAATTTATTACTGATTAAAATAATCTTAAATCGTTATGTACCTGACAAAGTCTCTAGATCAAATTCGCAATCAAACAAATGGGAGCTGCACTGGTTAAGTTTTTGATGAAATGGGAGCTGCACTACTCCTTTTGACGAAAAACTCTGTAGACGACCCACAGAGCGATTGTTGTTCGTGATGTCAACATTCACACTAGGAACGACAACTCTGGATGTTCACACTTTCTTCTTCCCGATTTACCTCCCATACATTACTGCGAGGTATTACCATGTGTAGATTTGAAACATTCTCAATATTTGTTCTCTGAAAATCAGTGGTGTTTATGGTTGCTGTAATTTGATTTCCTGGGAACGACTGAAACTGTCCTGGATCACTATATAATGCCCAAGAGAAAGTAACAAAAAATTATAAATTAAACACAAGATATTTCTTTCATAAAAATAACATTTATTTTCCATTACACCAACAAGTAAAGAGCTCAAACATTTTTGTGGTATAATTCACTGGAGTAAATTGAAGTAGATTCGTGTCCGTAACAAGAATAACTTTGAGTGGTTTCCCCCTTAAGACAGATAAGAAAAATAAGTACTATTAGAGCTCTGCTGATATTTAATATAACTTGAAAACATTTTAACCAGCTATCCATCCAAGGCACAGATTCTTTCACACACACACACACACACACACACACACACACACACACACACACACACACACTCTCAGTGACTCTGAAATCGTTAAACTTAAGCGTTTGTCAAACACACACCCAGCCATCCAATACATTTGCACGAACGCCCCTCTTCCCTCCCCAACCACACACATCTTCATCACTCAACCCATTCAGCAAGTTTACAGAAACACACACTCATTCATCAAACACATTCACACAAGCACGCACACGCGCACACACACAACTTTGCAGCACATTCACATAAGCGCGCTCACACGCGCACACAAATCCAAATTCTGCGAGAGATGGGAGCATTTGGTGATACTCTGGTTGCTGTTCGCCAGTAAAACTGACTTTTTCATTACTTTCTAGGACACGGACACAAACCACTACACTATCCACACATTCACATGCCCCTAACATTAAGGGCTCTTATTCATTCATATATCCACACACCCTTAACCCGCCCACATATTCACACAAGTATCCTCCCGTCCACTTCACTTCCACAAACACATCAAATAAATCACACAAACACATCAATCACACACGCCGACAAATAAATCGCACACATCAACTGCAAACACACAGACTTATCAGTTACATGCATACATTTTTCGCACACACATATATAAATTATTCATACACATAAATGACACATGCACATATCAATCATATATATAGATACATATCATTTGAACACATTACTCACATACATGTCAATCGCATACACACGCGCACACACACAAAGGTAACTGTCATTATCTAATCTTTCAGGACGCAGCAGAACAGCTTCCTGGAAACACTGGCCAGCCTTTTCTTCATGGAGAGCTTCAGTTTTGTGTCTGTCAACAGTAAGTGGTGACTTATATGGTTAATACTAACAGAGAGAAGACACCAAAGCTAATTTCTTAAGGGCACAATGCGTTCTTCAGAGAACATATACAGTTTTGCGAGCTTCTATACAACAGAAAGGCAAACTGAATGTATTTACCAGTGGCTGCCTGTTTGTCACGGGAATCCCGTCTGTGATCCGATTCGTTCTCTGTTATGCTGTTCTGAAATACAAAAAAAACCCCAATATTTATTTAACAAGTGTAAATTTAGCACGTTTAAAGAATGTTAAGGACGTTTGTTGACCTAGAACGTTCCGTAGTCTTAAACGAAGGAGGTCATTGGTTGAAATCTAACTGCTAATGATTCTGTTACGACTTCAGTGTAAGAGATTCATCAGGTAAATTTGAAGCGGCAGTGTTAATATCACATTTTTTTTTACCAGTTCGTGCTAGAAATCAAGGCAGTTTTAATTTCATTACGCCAGGTTATTTTCTAAACTACCTCACATTAAATTAGTTTTGTCGTAGATATCTAGGCAGCTCCTAAAATCTTCATCTGTCAGAAATTGTATTTCTGTGATAAATTCAACCTCAGCTATTCATGGTGCCTGTATACATGAACACAACCTCTCAACAACTATCTGTATACATATATGTATGTGTACCTCAAGGGGTCGAAGCCCGTTTACTGCAAAATCTTGTTCGAGGCTGTAGCTAGAGTCCTTGATGTATGATTTACCGAATTTATTCACGGTCTTTATGGTGAAGGTCTTCGTCGCATTATCAATGAAGTCGACTGAAATAAAAGACAGTAGAGTCACATGAATGGTTGCGAGGTAGAAATTCTTATATATAGTTCGTAAAGCTCGGTTGTGAAATATTGCATACTGTGATGGAATCTAGAGTAAGATGATATCTAAACAGGAACCACAGCAGTGTGCAGAGTGCTTTTTTTGGAATGTAAACCCACGAGTCTAACTGTTGGAAGAACACCGTAATCATGCAAGAGGGCAGTTCTCTGTACTTGTTGATGCTAACACAACGACGTTTATGGTGGATACACGATTGACAGTGGAGAGTTTAAGCCAAGAGAAACTACATTAAGCACTTTACAAAAGTTGCTGGACATTCTATTAACATTTTGCCAACATGCAGCGTGCCTACTTTTCAGTGTGTCGTGAGCCAGCAAGGGTGTGGGTATGGCGTACATCTGCCAGAAAAATTGTTTCCACTTTTCGACATTGACGGTCATTCTCTCTCTGTGTGTCTAAAATTTGAAATGATAACAATTTCATATTCTCTGGAAATATTGAAAGGAAACGTTGTAATCATAGTTATATGGAATTATATGAAAACAAAGCTGAAGTATACAGTTTTAACTTGATTCTTATTGAGTGCTTTGAATATGTCACATCTTTAACTCATCACAAGTAGACTGGCATGAGTGAAAGAATTATTCAAGTGATTTTATTTACAGATGCTTCTGTGTTTCTATTTTCAGTTCCAGTACTGTTCTTGAACATCAAAGTGCCAAGTAATATGCTTACGGAATGTGTACAAAGACGAGCATTTACGAAGAGGAAAATAATACTTTCTATTATAATAACAATATGGGCTCATAGACCTTTCGCCTCAAAGAAACGAAGAATATCTTACCTGAAAACTCTTGAGTCCCATTTTCACCCTGGGTACGACATCCCAGTCGTGCGAAGTAAGGACAGGGTTTTCTGAAATATATAAATACTTACAATACATTCACTGTATCTACAACATATAAATAGGCAATAAAATAAAATAGATTGATGGCATATAGTTTTTAAAACAATTCGCAGTGTTAGAATTGACATAAGTTGTAATCTCTATGGAAAGCAACTACATTTTACCCAAACCAGTGCAAATGGCTAGGCTAGGTAAGGTTGAAATGCCTGACGACGTTCAAGCAGTGGCACACAAAGACTAAATGTTTATCTCCATTGTCTCAGTTATTCGTGCATCGATATGACAATGCATGATCATTACGACTTACGTTGCAGATGGCATGGAAGGCAGTTAGCTGACCAGTCACCGTTGCCCGATGCATTGCTCTGCATTACACCCTGTAGAGAATATTATATTAATAGTGCAATATTATAGTGCATTACAAACATTAGTGATTATAATAAGTACCGACTCTTAAAATCCTCTGGCTTTTACTGAGAGTGCTGCCAGTTGGTAGTCTCGGTACTGCTACAGGTTATACCACTGCCACGACCACTACTTCTACTACTTTAGATACTAATGCTAATGCTACTAGTCTACTACTACACCTGCCATTAAAACTGCCATCACTACCACTACTTTTATAACTACTATCTCCACTTCTATAACTACTACCGTTGGCTTCCTCTTCGGCCGTATGTGGGAAGGTCTGTCAGCAACCTTCGGATGGTAGTGGGTTTCCCCCCGAGCTCTGCCCGGTTTCCACCCACCATAATACTGGCTGCCGTCATATAAGTGAAACATTCTTGAGTACGGCGTAAAACACCAATCAAATAAAATAAATAAATGTAAATACTACCACTACTACTTTCACGACTACCACTACTTCTATAATTACAAACCACTACTTCTACAACTACTCCCACTGCTTCTATAACTACTACCTCCACTTCTATAACTACTACCACTACTACTTTCACTACCACCTCCGTTCTACTACAACAGTTCTTACTAGTACCACTAGTATCACGATTACAACCACTGCTGCAACGAATACTGAAATTACTACCACGACACATACATTTACCTCTCCTATTTTTATCATAAGCACCGTCTCCGATACAACTACTACCGAACTACCGAACTACCAAACATGCATATAAAACAGATTTATTAGTAAATGTGTTCATGAAAATTTGATATTACCTGCATGGGCAAGATAGGAAAGTAGCCGGCCTTCTGTGGGCAAAATGGGGTCAAGAGATCTAAAAATCGTAACAAAGAAAAAGCATTTAGAAAACTTGTTTGTGGATTATAAATTCCTCAGCTCTCATATGGCTTGGTTTATGTTTCTGTCACTTTCATTAACAAAGCTGTCACTTACGAGTTTTCACCAGTTACAAAAATAATGGTGTACTATTATATTCAGCACAAATCTAATTAAAATATGCTTAGCTGGTTCTTCGGCTAGCTTAAAGTAGTTTTTAGATAAAACAAATAATTTGTACCTGCATGGTCTTTATTAACAGGATGAAGACAATGAAATATCTTTCTTGGCCAAAACTCCTGCTGATAGGCCTGTAAACAGGTCAAACATAAGAGATTATCTGACATGAGCTGAGTAAATCATGAACATCGACCCAACTTAAACAAATACGCTTCATAAATTATTGCGTCACAGCTTTAAGGTTGTGCAAATCTATATCTATCGTTCGAGTCTAGTGATAATGTTGAAAGCTTTACCTTCAGTCACATGTATATCTATTTGGAATATGTAATATACACATTCTGTTAATTATGATATATTTTGTTGATTTTCAGTTACTGACATCAGTGAAAGGTCGAATATTTTAACAAAAACTGTGGAACATAGTTCGAATAAAGGCAAATAATTTATAACTTACAGGCACAATGTTGCTGTTGATGTCCGCACGATAAAGGCTTGTGGGCAACAAACCGATGTGGTTGTACAACCGGCCCATAAACTGAAAGGGCGGCATGGGCCTTTCCGCCATGACTCCAGATAGATGAGTCACCTCAGTACTACTGTACCGTCTGTACGCATTGACAGGCTGATGGGAGAAATGGCATTACAAATAAATTTAGTAGTAATTAATGGTAACTCGGTTAATAGCGGGATACAGAATTATTTGAATGCGATATATATATATATATATATATATATTTTTTTTATATATTTATATATATATATATATATATATATATATACAACCTACCTTGGCAGTGATATCCCTGTCTCCCTTTACTAGCCTGTCATATCGGACATCATATGTCCCCTTGTACACTGGGTAAGACAAAAATTATAAAATACACATGCAAGAAGTAGCTTCATTTGAATGGGAAGACATAAAATTATAAAATGAATTTTTAAATCTTTTGGCTAATGAAAACAGTAGGCCTATACAAATTCTATGTACGTATGTGCAACGCAGGCTAATATTAATTCATGCAATTGCTTTGCTTTTTGACTGGATTGGTCATTTTTAGTTTAGCGCCATAGTCAAGAACTATTCACTTTTACAACGACTGTCAAGCTTCTGGATGGTGAAAATCGGACAGATCCAAGAGGAAACTCTTGGAAACTCTTGCTGATGCCAGCGAAAAATGAATTCAAGACTGCAGCCTCAGTGGTTAGAGGCCCGATAGGTTGAGGTGAAATCAATACCTCAATCGACGGCAAAATAGATGAATTATGAAATCACAAACAACTAAATCGAGTAAAGCGGTTAAAAGATATAAATATTGTAGGCGACAGACTTACGATCAACTCTGTCTTTTCCATCGTCACTTTGACCTGCTGAATCTGTCAACATTTTGTCTGAAATCAAAACATTACATGCAAGGGGCTAAATATATACATGTACTCTATAAGATTCTAAGCTTCTTCTAACCTTAGTGGATCTGGTAAATGATGTAACTTCAAGGTCAATCTCAGTTAGTATTGTGTGGCAATACAATATTCATATATGTATTTTTCGACGCAGGTCCAAACTGCAATATATATGTATCGTTGCGTGTGAAAAGAATGTATTGACACGCATAATTATAAACAGAACTGTGCAGTTGACAAATATTGGCACGCGTTTGGAAATGCGCGGTCACTGCTTAATCTGCCCCATAGTCTCTTAAAAAGCTTAACCCAAAGACTTTTCACCAAAGTATCAATGTAATTTATACAAGCTGCGATTTTAAAGTCGCCATAGGCTTATATCACTGAAATTTCAAATAACGACTCACCCTCTGTACCGATGTCTTCGCTCAAAGGCTTGTCTTCAGTCTGACGTTACCAATGGCGACATAATAAATCTGACGTCATCGATTATGTTGCCTTATGAAATGTGCGACGTCACAATAACCTGCACCCTTGGAACAACGTACCACGTCGGTTCTCTTCGGTAAAGTTCGAGAAATGCTGAAGAGCTACGAGTGAGTCTTGCAAAGAGATTCATGTGCAAAGCATGTGGTTTTAGATTTTTGTAAAAAGAATTGTAAACATGCAGTGTATTTAAAACCTTGAAAAAAGTATATATTTAAAGGGCAGAAATAGTCTTGATTGGATATTTATTCGAAAACATTTCAGTAACTATGCATATATTTGCGGCAAACATGAGCCCTCATTCTTTTACCTTATCCCCATGTGCAAAATTAAACTTTTAACGAAGAAATTATTCTCCAGGCTATGGAAGAGTAGAGATTAACTCTAATACTATGCTATGTACTAATTTAATTTTTGACCTGGGTAGCAAATCCCATAATCACTGTTACAAGGGTCTGACCGTCCAAATTTAGCTAAACTTTGGACAGGCCCTTATGTTTCCATGTAAAGTTTTCAGCATGGATCTTTTACAATGAAGCATTTAAATTTTGGAGGTACATGTTTGCTAAGCATCTGATTACACAAAATCTGAGATCTGTTTTATATTCTTCCCAGTTAATCTTCAGAAATAAAGATATTCTTCTTTTCACTTGCTTAATTGGCTCTATCCATTCTAATTCATGACAACACTTATTTAATGCAAGACGGCCTCTATCTTTACTCACACATACACAAAAGAAAAGGACACAAAAGATTCGAACTCTTTCTCTAGATGCAACCTGTTCTTCACGCTGACTTGTGTAGTCCTGACGTCGTGTACTATGAAGAATACCTATACCAGTCTGTTGCACGAATTTTAAACTTGCCAAAATAAGACAAAACAGATCACATTATAAAGTTTATGTTTTACATATGAAGACAATCTTTAACCAAAACGAAACTTTGACAGTACGTAAATTACACACATGAAAGTTTCAGATATTTTTCCGGTTAACGTTGACCTTCATATTGTAAAGTAAAAAGTGCCTCGTTTGGCGTAATACATGTATTATTAAGCAACCATCTATTTTATGGTTATATAACTTTCAGGAGTCTTTCGACCATGTTTTATATTTCTAATTTGGAAATTTACACACTTGTACTTTTTTTATCGTACCTCTCTGGAGCCGATTTTCCGTCTTACCGCGCCAGGCCCTTTATTCAACTCGTGATGCAATTTTCATTTGTTCATCGCCAAAAATCGCAACAAATGAAAATTACAAAATGCACCCGTTTCATATATTTGATATAATGGGTCACTCATTGTATATCATCTAATTATAAGATGGTTTAGATATCTGAGACTTGAGTTACGGAGCCTTGGCAGCCAATCACATAATATGTGTAGGCTATCATGCGCATGCATTTCACGTTCTTACTAAATGTCAGCTATTAATATAGCGAGATCAATATAACTGCTGGTAGTATAATTTCCACACATGTAGATCCTAGCTATATGTCAATACATATCACATACACTTTCATGAAGGCTTACTCGGTTTTGGTATTCCATTGTCAGTTAGATTTATAGCATTAAATCTCCTCCCGTCTTCGGATCGACTTACATCCGAAGATGTCTTTTTCTCAAAGGCTGTGTTATCAGTTCATCCGACGTTTCTAATCAAGGGCCAAGCTGAGGGTGCATTCCATTCGTCGATCTGACCGCCACTGGTGGCAGATTCAGTGGCCAATGGAGGATACAGTGTGACGTCCCAGTATTGCGGAAGTCGAATGAAGTTCCGTCAGTTATGACGTTACAATACACCGACTCCACCCAAGTCAGCACCATGGCCGCAAGGGAGCCATTGGTCTCCTCCAGTGGTCAATGGAACGACGCACCAGTGATCACTGCCCCCTCCAGTGGCCACATGGGAACGAATGGAACGCACCCCAGGTGTGTGGGTAGAACTTTTCGTGACGTCATAAATAAAGTGACGTAAAACAGACGATTAGTAGCAAGTTTGTGACGAACTTTTACAAACGTTTCCCAAATGCATACCATTTTCATGGAAGAGAAATCTCCAGTGAACGCTAGGCCAAGTCAAGGTCTGAACACACACCTAGCTCGTGCGTGTGTCGATCCTAGGGCCACTAAACACTAGATCACGGTTTGTTTGACGCAACAGATATTGAATTCTGAATAACTGACTAATAAGAAAAAATCTATTAATGACAAGTTTTATCTGTGCGTATAATCTGATAGATGGTTTTGATACAATTTTCGCATGTGTAAATCATGGAGGATGTTGTTATGCCTGGTTGCCATGTTAAGGGGAGATAGTCTGCAGTTCAACGTTTATGTTCACAGTTATCTCCCATAGTGTTACCTGTGCTTGCACACACGCACGATACATAGATGCATAGGTTGTCTGCAGCTCAGTCTATTCATCGACGAACATGCGGGCATTATCCTAAGCTGACAAAGCAAACTGAAACGCTGTGGAAAATTTTTATCATTTTGTTTTTACATGAGATACGTGTAGACATTAGCTCTATTTGTCAGTGAATACAATGTCCTCGCATCTTTGGATGTCTCCATATATGCTATAGTAAGCACAATTGTCAGCTTTGCATAGCTCTTCACCAGAAGAGCCCCAATTTATATTTTACCCTGTTCGAAAAAGGCCGATAAGCCTACTTGGTGTTATAATAAATGGGTGTTATAATTAAACATCAAGTACAGTTAATACCAAATACAGCAATATAACAATTTAGGGCCTTTTGGTTAAAATTTATTTCACTGGAATTTTACGCTGTACGATACTCAAGAATATTTCACTTATATGACGGCGGCCATGGTGGGAGAAAAGATTTATATACCCCAAAAATCGTGCCTCGGTGCCTTTTACAAATATTTCACAAAGCTTACATACGTGTAGCCAGAATGATTTATTCATTTATTTGATTGTTGTTTTTACACCGTACTCAAGAATATTTCAATTATACCACGGCGGCCAGCATTATGGTGGGTGGAAACCGGGCACAGCCTTGGGGAAACCCACGACCATCCGCAGGTTGCTGGAGGACCTTCCCACGGCCAGAGAGGTAGCCAGCATGAGCTGGACTTGAACTCACAGCGACCGCATTGGCGAGAGACTCCTGAGTCATTACGCTACGCTAGCGCGCTAACCAACTGAGCCATGGAGGCCCCTAGCTAGAATGAAGTTGCCTCTACAATGAAAGCTTCTTCTAAACCCCTTTTTTAAATGCTTGCTTAAAATCTGAACTGAATGAAAAAAATCGGTCACTAGGGACCACGCCTGAAGATTACCATAAACCGGATTAATTTCATCGTATTAATGTATCATAGCTTAGGTATGACTTATCAGTTTATGGACTTCACCTCTATAACACATATTTATCTACATTTATAGCCTACGCTGTGTATATATATTTGGGTTAGCTTGCCAGCGAAGCGTATTGACTCAGGTGCCTCTCACCAATGAGGTCGCTGTGAGTTCATATCCAGCTCATGATGGTTTCCTCTCGGTTCTTACGTGAGAAGGTCTATCAGCAACCTTCGGATGGTCGTGGGTCCCCCCCCTGCTTCTCCCCTTTTCCTCCCTCCATGACGTTGACCGCTGTCGTATAAGTGAAACATTCTTGAGGGCGTTGTAAACACCAATCAAATAAATAAATAAATAAATAAATAAATAAATAAATAAATAACTTCCCGGGGTTTCTGTTTACGCCAATACTCCTATAAAAAACTAGTGTTAACGAAATACAACATTGGTGAAATAAATGAAATGAAATCAAATAGACATGTTTTGTAATTAAAAAATGGTCTGCCTTGAACTCGCAACATTATCCTCATGATATCTTATTATGCGGGCACAAAGTCCATTGGGAATGTAAGGAGAAAAGGAGAAAACCCCGCTAAAACGGCCTTGAGCTATCATCAGTTATGGCAATAGGCAAATATCGACGGCTTATTAGTCATTGTTGGGATTCTCACAGTTGCCTGTGGGCCCCCTCGGCTGCTATACAGCTGAGTATCCCCTATGGACTATTCGCATCTGTCTGTGTAGGTGTACTTCGGTCTTCAGCAAATTCTATTCTCTTGACGCTTTTGGAAACCTAAACGTATTATGCGTGATACTTTGTGATCAGCCAATCAGGCCTCACTGACTTAGAGTCTGACCAATCAAACAGGGAGGACGATTCTCGAAACCATGGTGAGTCATCTTGCAAGATGAATGACTCCTTGTGACACGTGACAAATCTAGTATTAAGTCTATTGAAGATTAACCCAAATTTTTCACATATAAACTATATGAATCCTCTAGAGAAATTTATGTCTCAGGGTATTTATATTAAATAGATTTCAGGCCGTGGGTCAACTGTACTTTATAATCCAAATCATCCTTTATCTGCCTTAGGGGTATAGGCCAATACTGAAAAAAACATAGGCTTTTTCTCTGATTACATTTCTCTGATTACATTTTTTTCATTCTGGAGGATATTTTGGGTTCTATTCATCTTCTAATCCCAAATGTTCAACTGGGAGAACTTTGGTTTCTGCTCACTGTATAGATGGGTACGCTAATGCATGTTCACGGCGTACTTATTTATTTATTTGATTAATTGGTGTTTTCTTAGTGGTTTTTTTTTAGTGGTAGGAAACCGGGCAGAGCCAGAGGGAAACCCACGACCATCTGTATTTATATATTCTCAGTTAGGTAGGCCTAGAATACCTACAGTGTTTGTGGAGAGCCTGTTTACCGAATGGTCTACATGGTTGACGTATTGCTGGTGGTTATAGGTGCCCAACTTAGAGGTTCGATTCTCCGAATGTGTCTCATCAGCCTGTCATCCACAGAAACTGTGCTTAAAAGTTTTAAAACTTTTCAGTAAAACAACGGAATTCTTCAAACGGATGACCTGATGCCCTGCCTTTGAAACCGATGCCCTGATGCCCTGCCCTTCAAACCATAAGCAAACTCAGTTGTCGTAATCACACCAAGTTCCATGAGGTCATTCTAAGAGCAGCTGTTTTAACGAAGCGTGTCTTAGCTTAACGCTTAGTGGCGATGAGCTTGCAGTCCCTATGACACAGGGGATGCGGGTTCAAATTCAATCTTGGATAGGCAGTTTATGGGTTTCCTCGTTCTCACATGCAGCTTTTGTGACCTTGGTGACAGTAAGGCATCGGTGACGTTCGTTTTACCGTTTGCACAGTCCAACGGCAAAACACCAAGTTCGTCAATAACTTGCCAAAGGTCGATGGTTTACCCGTGCACTCCAGTTACCTCCATTTATAAAATTGACCGCCAACGTATAAGTGAAAATTCTTGAGTATGGCGGTAAACAGCAATCAAATATATCATCATGAAGACTGACCACTAGTACGCTGTAGACATTATGAAATTCTGATAAACCCTATTTCATGAAAATCTACTTTCAGGCCATTGTACTCGCGACCCCAGTAGTCCATCGCCTCTTGTAGCATTTCTGTTCAAAGCATTCGTTAAAGGACAGCCTGAGACTCCATGGTGGCAAAAGGATCTCAGCATGACCGTACGCTATGAATTCATTGGCAGTCACATGTTTTAAGGCACACATATATAGACTGGTTTTATATGTGTTTATCTTCAAGCCCATTATCACAGTCAGATATCTGGAGTTAGTTGTGATTTCTTAAATAGGTCGGGTTAATCAGTTTTTTTAATTAAGCTGACGGAATTTTCCCGTTGTACGCTGTAGTTACACTGTTTTACGCCTTGTGGGTGTATACATTCTTATGCCAACAGTGGGCCTACATGGTATTCTACAAACCTGGATTAGGTAATCATACAGCGAATTCTTTTATAGGATGGTGCAGATTGCGCATGTCCGTGGACAGGTACATACCAAAATCTCTTGACTGAACTCATGATGGAATCATGAAACTAAGCTAGCCCGTTCGCCTTTAAGGTGAAAATGATGACAGTTTTGCTATAGATAACTCATTGCACTATATATTGCAGGTTTCCTTTCACCATAATGCTGGCCGCTGTCGTATAAGTGAAATATTCTTGAGTACGGCGTAAAACACCCTTCAAATAAATGAATGAATGAATGAATATATATATATATATATATATATATATATATATATATATATATATATATATATATATATATATATATATATATATATAAAGCACCCTGAATGTGTCTTAGGGTACCGGTTTTATCGAAGGTCTTTATTATGCTTGATACTTTTTGTATGCAATGTAGATTCCAACTGAAAAGCACTGAAAAGTAAATTGTCAGACTCCCAAGATGAGAAAGGTCTCCATTAGTTTTCCATTGCCACAGAAGACAGAAGACAAAGCCTTAGGGTGGGGTCAATCACGTGGTAGGAAAGCGGGCTTAGCAGGATTATCGCAAACAGTGTCTGTACACAGAAAGCCTATCAGTGTCTGTACAGAGTAAATGCGTACAGAAAGCCTATCAGCCACTGTGCAGAGTAAATGGGATATAATTACCAACTGATAGCGGGATCCACAGCTGTACTAGAGTTCATGTATATACGTATACAGGACCAGACTAAAAATGGATGCCGCCCAAATAGGGCTCCCATCCCTTGGAAGCTTCCAACAAGTATCGGCCAAGCGAACATTGCTTGGCATCCTGCAGGGGTCTGATAAAACGGCGTTAATGTGGTGCTTTTTGAACTGTAGTAATAAATTGTAGGATTCATCAAAGCCGTAACATGTAAGCCGACATGGATGCACTGTGAGATAAGTGCTATTGATCGCACCCTTTGTATGGTACGCTGAGAGATGCTCAATCTGATTGTATGTGGGTTTACAGAGTAAAACGTTATACCTGTCTTTAATAAAGGAAAACCACGAGGTTGAAGCTAAATGATTATATAATTTCCATACCTATCTGGGAATAACATATAAACAATATCGCGCAAAGGCCGTAAACATTATTGCGAAGTGGTGATGCAGTTACCAAAGTATAGCATACTTAATGTAAGCAAAACTATGTGACCATAAATCTCTGAATCAAGGGCCCTCTAGAAAGCGTTGCAAAACGTTAAAAACTGTCTTCTACCATTTAAAAAACAACGTATGTTTTAAAGTTGATCTATTATGTCGAATTGTCTCCCAGGCTCATTATTTTTGTTCTTTTACTCTAAATCGTCGGTTTCTAATCTTTTTTGTTAAAAGGCAGATGCAGCTTTTTAGCGCGTTAAATGCACACGAGATAACAACTGTACCTGTGCGTATCATGAATAATGAATGGTTTGTTTTCTTCTTTATAGCTGTAAATACTCAGATTGTTCGTGAACAACAAACGTAACAAGGTCTACGTTTTGTGACATGACATGACGGGGTAAGGAACTGAGGCCAAGAGTGTAATTTGTGTAATTACGTAGACATTCAATGACATGCGATTCTCAATATATTGTCTGGCAGCAGCATCGCTGAGAAGTTAAAAAGACAACTGCAAAGCAACCTATAGTACACCTCTAGGCAACATTGTGTTGATACAGAAAATATACCAGCCTGTATTCTTACATCATCTTTAAATACTACTATAGTCTATTTCTTTTAGAGAGTGGCCTATATTTAATTCTCTCTAAAATCACTCATACTCGCTACCAAAATTAGCTTTGGTCAGTGGCAGGCTCTACACACGAATACGTTGGAAGTCTATATCATTGCAAGGGAAATGAAGTTAGAACGTTTTCTAATTCATAATGTTAAAGTCCATAAGCTCGGTTTCGACTGCAAGAAGGCATTGCCTCTGGTGACCTCATAATTATTCGAATACCAGTGGCATGCTGGATACTGGGCGAAGTTCAAGGTCTTTTGACTGAGGGCGACACCAGTTACCTAATCTGCTATCGACAACTGTAAACCCTGTTACTGACACTGATATATTTGAAATTGTTTACACGTTTTAGTATGATATAACCTTAATAAATGAATTTTATTTTGTCTCTTGTAGTATATGATCTCAGGGCGGTGTGCATTTAGAGATAGATGTTAGGAAATTAAAAGCGTGGTAATCTATTTACAGACACAGTAGTGTATGCCGTGTTATTGCGTGGAGTTTGTTCTAACCGTTTGTTGGTGCAGCCATTGTAAAACAAATTAATGTCCACGCCCATTGTTCAGCATGCAACTTGCTATTGAATATTGATGACGTCACCCGAGACAATTTGTTCTTGGTGTCGAAACTGAGCTTATGGAGTTTAACATCATGAATTAGAAAACGTATTCTAACTCCATTTTCCTGGGACGTTCGACATGTAAGTGTAGAGATTGGGTTGTTACACTGGCTGAAGGCAATTTTGGTAGCGAATATGACTGATTTTACAGACAACTGAATATAGGCGACTCTCTAAAAGAAATAGACAATACAATATACTTGAAAACATTCAACATTCACGCTAAAGCCATATATACAGTAAGATGACTTTAAAGTGTAGTTGCACGAACAATATTTAAATATATGCATTAATGCAGGCCGGCTACAAAAAATGTTGAGAGTTGGAACCGCTCGGATTAGGTGTAAACTTAATACTGAATTTCCTGTTTTAGGAACTATCAACCAATAATGCATACACAGTCCACTCTAGGGCAGTTCCAAACGGCGCCCGAGACGGTCTCCATGGCGACAATCCTCCGTGGGTATTGCTATCAATACAGGCATCTCGGTCTTCCACGAACGAAAAACAATGGGGTAAAACAGAAAGCTCGCCAAGGAAGTTTTGCCCGAGCTTCATGATAAAGCTATAAAGAACACCCGACAGAACATCTCACAGAAAAAAAAAAAACAGTTCACGAACTGCGTCCAGCTACATATCTTTCAAAGTTGAGAGGCACACAGTCGGCTTTATCTAAAACCCGAAAGTCAGCTTTCGAATTTGGCTTCTTTCGGGTAACTGGAATGTGTGCTTCGCCCTCAGCAGAAAACAGAATTCCGGTGATGATAAAAGAAGTGAGATGTGTTTGTAGGTTGTAGGGTTATGAAATAATTCTGCAAAGGAGCACCAAAGACATCAGCAATTAAATGGAAACCAATCATGCATAGACAGAATCATTGGGCGTGATTGTCTGCGAAAATCTTTGAATGTCAAGATATTTTGAACAAATTGTAACTGATTGCCTAACTGATCAATAGGCTATCGACAAAATACACTGAAATTAGGCTTACCGCCCACTTCAGGTCAGGACTCCAACCCACGGATATGAAGTGCTTAATTTCGATGGTGTTCGCCAAGGATCAAATGTTTAAAACAATCTTTCTACAGAGTTATCTTCACAGGTATGTGTATTTCATCTCTCATCAAACTGAACGTTAACGCTCACCACCGAAACGGATAAGTGACTAACACAGAGGCAAAATATGTTTAGGACCTCGACTGTATCTATCTAGTTATCTATGTTATAAAGTGTGACAGTATGACGCAATACATTCATCCACTCTTCTATTGATTTTCAGCTGCGTGTCGAAATATGCAGGGACGTCATATTAGAAAGGTGAGAAAACCGACTGGAGCCTGGGGCACTCAACCACATCTGTACGACTATGGCATTACAACAGGATGGCCTCTGCCTCTGCCTTCCTTTTACAGAGAGTGCTATATATGGTTATAACTATTTACTCTTTGCTTTAGGCACGGGATAAATAAATGTGGCCTCTAAGTTGTTTCCATTGATACAAAAAGCAGTAGACTATGGCTATTGAAGCATGAACATTTCTATGCTATTCTGTGTTTTTAATTCAGTACTGAAATTGTAAATTTGCTTTTTTTCTCATCTTAGAACAACAATCTAGAAAACTGCAAAGCTTTTCCCTTCTTGTATGTGACTTATATATAAACTTTATTAAAGCTGAAGTTGAATAATATATAATATATAATATAAGTTGACACATTTCAGCAATTTGTATTTTATTAAATAAAATAAAAAATAAATGATATTATTGCCAGAGATTAACAGATTTAGTAATTTCTTCTATCCAGATAAAACAATTTCAGCATTTTCACATTTAAACTTTGACAATTGCAATGTTTTATAATTTGAATGTGAAGATTTCTCGAACTCTTTTCAAATTTTGCCCCGATGGCTCAGTTGGTCTTCGAGTCCCAAAGAATAAAACGAATAAAGCACCAATTGTACGACAGCAGGAGTTGGTAGAGAACTAAAACGTGTATTTTTTTATATGGAGCGATTTTTTTTTTCTGATGAAAACCAATCCACTTGGGATACAGGGGACTTTTGGTCAGTGTGGCAAGCTTAGTATGTAGTCAAACTCACATTTTACAGGAATATCTTTGTGTAAGTACACTGCTGTGTTTTAATTTAGGTAAATGTTTTTTGCAGGTGCCAGGCTGGAGCTACTTAGTACTTGATCCACTGGTAAAGATTATTGTACTTTTATTTCTGCCTGGTGTCAGGACATTTAGACACGCAATTTGTGGACAGGCAATATTTGGAGACAAGGCTCATTTTTAAGGCCAAGACACCTTTATGCTAACCTGTACAGGATGTATTTTATTTACTCATTAAAGCGCCTTTATTAGTCGTTTTTGTGACAGTGTGGTGGGCGGTTCGAATCTCGCTCTCGCCGAATCAAAGTCAGATGGTTTGTGAGCTCAATTCAATGAAGAATCGTGAAATAAATTTGTGGGCTGGATATCAACATTCCAACCTTCACCAGAATTTAATAGATTTGTGCTTGGACTAAGACCAAGGTGAAAGACAGTCAGACATACAGACAGGCAAACATACATTGGCAACACAAAACCTCGGTCAAAGTAGCGATCGGTCAATAGCTTTATCGTGGCCATCGGAATATGGAATTTGATCGGATTTCAGTAACGCCTCACGATACACTGACTTCGAATATTCCCTTTTATATTTAAATTCAATGGAGAAGAGGGGGCTAAAATCGGCTTATATAAGATTATCTCTAAATTCTATCTATTTTTTGCTAGCTACCTGTTTCCAGAACAAGGACTTTGATGTTTGATGCGTAGAAGCCCTGTATATCTAAACAATGCACATAATTGTTTCCTTGACTTTGACATTGAACTGGTTGAAGACATCCTGATATACTAGCCTATGAGGGTCTGGGATTTCTTGATTAACCCTGAATAACCCTAAATAACCCTGAACCCTGAATCGGTGTTGTTCTCTAAGCATTCTTATGATACAACTCTGCCTTGATTCATTTCCGAAATAACACCATATAAGATGTTATACTGTATAAAAAAGTAATTTCTTTGCGGATTTAGCTTTTTACTTTGTTTCACAAAACTATAAATGGACGAAATGAAAAGCCAATAACTGTTTAATGTACAGCATCTAGAAATTTCATTCAATATGGTGATATGATTTGATATGGTGTGGAAATGGTGTTTTTATCCTTCGTTTTAGGAGCAGGGTTTGTCTATGCTTTCAAGAAGACGACGGATATTGTGTGACGTCTCTCTAGTCCACCAATGCCATTGGATGAGCTGTGGGCACGTTGCGCAAAGATCAGGAAGAACCGTTCTTCCTGGTTATTAACTAGCATTTCTAGTTGTGAGATGTGTCTGTTGTTTGTCGGTCATCCAGTGGATCCTGACTTTTAACATATTTCATTCACCTAACGAAGGGCCTGGGGACGAAATAGGATTAATTGCCTCATCTGGTGTTAACTGGGACTTACTTTTTCACGGAAAACTCACAATTAATTACATGCTTTTTGTCGCTTTTGTCTTTGTATCGTAGGCTGGACGCAGGAAGGGGTAGCAGTATGTCCAAGCAGACCATGATACACAGTATTATCACGTGGTCAGTGCCGAGGCTATAGTTCATTCTTGGACGACAATAACAAGTATTAAATTAACACCTGAAAACCGTTGAAGGAAAGGATTCTGTGAAAGTCAACAGCGCATTAAAAGCATGGCGACTGGATCCTTGTAATTTTTATTCTATTTCTTTTAGGTGTAAAAATCAGTCATACTCGTTACCAAAATTGCCTTTAGTCAGTGACACGTTACAACATAAGCTCTACACATGGGTATGTTTCAACTTCATATTATTGCATGAAAAATTAGAACATTTTTTCTAATTCATAATGTTAAAGTCCATAAGCTCGGTTTAGACTGCAAGAAGGCATTGCCTCCGGTGACCTCATTATTATTCGAATACCAGTGGCATGCTGGATACTGGGCAAAGTTCAAGGTCTATTGACGGAGGGCGACACCAGTTACCTAATCTGCTATCGACTTAACTGTAAACCCTGTTACTGACACTGATATATTTGAAATTGTTTACACGTTTTAGTATGATATAACCTTAATAAATGAATTTTATTTTGTCTCTTGTAGTATATGATCTCAGGGCGGTGTGGATTTAGAGATAGATGTTAGGAAATTAAAACCGTGGTAGTCTATTTACAGACACAGTAGTGTATGCCGTGTTACTGCGTGGAGTTTGTTCTAACCGCTTGTTGGTGCAGCCATTGTAAAACAAATTAATGTCCACGCCAATTGTTCAGCATGCAACTTGCTATTGAATATTGATGACGTCACCCGAGACAATTTGTTCTTGGTGTCGAAACTGAGCTTATGGAGTTTAACATCATGAATTAGAAAACGTATTCTAACTCCATTTTCCTGGGACGTTCGACATGTCAGTGTGTAGGGCTTGGGTTTTTACATGTGACTGGCTGAAGGCAATTTTGGTAGCGAGTATGACTGATTTACAGAGAGCTGAATATAGGCAACTCTCTAAACGAAACAGACTTTAGTATGGTTATATTCTTGTACAACTGAAAGCTTAAAAGAGTGCAGGATGCCGCTGGGGTGTACTGGGACTTAAGTCATAGCTATACAGTAACTTTAGCTGACAAGTAATATCTGTGTCAGTAATACGATCTTCATTATTAACCCTCAATAATGTCACAGATGAATGTCGTGGGTTGAGATTCAGTCACGTAAATAGCAAACAGTTGCCATCTTTAGCTCTTTATTTATTCCTGGTGCCAGTTAATCTTGATTTACACTTTCCAATTTTCAGGTAGTAATCAACCAATGGACATAAGACCCTCATACCAGTGTGATCTCTGTTACATGTAACGCTCTGGGATAATTCGCATTGATTTGCCTATACTTTTACTTTGGTAAGTGGTGTCAGGGACAATAAAGTACGATTACCTGGAGATCACAGACATATATTTCAGTCTTATAAAGACAAACAAGCCTAAGATATCGCTTGTTGCTATAGACTCTTATAAAGTTAACACAGATGTAATATATACGTCCGATATGGTAATGCCCGATACACATGTGTAGAGAGACGTGTTTGCTACAAAGACAGTAGTTAATGTACTACTTTTGTTCCAAAGGGGACTGTTTCTATTTAGCTTTCCTAAATAGAAACAGTACCCTGTAAGTACATAGTTGCAAAAGAGAAGTCACCTACGCTGTGTTTTGTGCGTATTCTTGTTACAGCTTGGTAGCCTTTGACGTACTCCATTTACCTGGTGGCGACATCAACGTCTTATAGACATGTCCCCTAGTCGTCTGTTTGAAAGCAAACACCGAATAACTGGTGTTGTTTTCCATAACCAGATCAATCTTAATGTACATGTAAACACAACTAGTTGAAATTTGCAGCAAAAGATTTTTTCGAGTTCGAGTTCGACGGAAATTCAAGGGGAAACTTGGACAGCGTACCGAAAAGAGCGTTTTAACTACCTCTGTGCATTTTTGTTGTCTGGACAGAGATCTAAATGATGTCGGTGCTATACATCTGAATGATATCGTGTCAAGACAGCTTTCCACTACTGGGTGTCAAAATGTTCAAGGATGTCTCAAGAATGAAAACATCAAACCACAAAACACATGCTTTATTAAATAATAATTTAAAGAAGTACTGAAGACGCATGCGTTCTACGTCAAGAACCACTCGTAACACGCCAAGGACCACACGAAACAGGCCCTGGGTTTCTCATCCACCAAACTCCCCTGAAGGGATTACAGGTCATCATGAACCACTTTATACCGTCACCCTTAAATTGACCGAAGGGGCCTCCGTGGATCAGTCGGTTAAAGCGCTAGCGCAGCGTAATGACCCAGGAGTCTCTCACCAATGCGGTCGCTGTGAGTTCAAGTCCAGCTCATGCTGGCTTCCTCTCCGGCCGTACGTGAGAAGGTCTGGCAGCACCTGCGGATGGTCGTGGGTTTCCCCCGGGCTCTGCCCGGTTTCCACCCACCATAATGCTGGCCGCCGTTGTATAAGTGAAATATTCTTGAGTACGGCGTAAAACACCAATTAAAAAAAAAAAAAAAATTGACCGCACGATTGGCTGAAAAATTCTGATAATAACCTAAAAAAACTAAATTATTTTCTAGGTTTAATAAAAATGTAACGAGTAACTGTCACAGACGCAGTTCTAAGCTCAGTAGTTTTGCCTAACCCATTCGAGGGTAGTTGACGACCGTCCGAAAGTGTTCCGAAGTTACGAGTGGATTGAGAACAAGAAGGACATCATGTTCATGAAAAATTGAGAAAGAACAACGCCGTCCTCCCACAGAGATGCTCAAAAACATGTCAAAAACCAAACTGAGAAACATGGCTGATTTCAACGTTCGGTCGAAAACATGTTATATATGTACATGGAGACGAAATATGCTATGTTATGTATGTACACGGAATTGGCTTACTCTTCCAAGAACACCCATATTGGTCTGCATCGTACTTGAACTTCATTCCGAGCTGTGCCAAAGGCTGAATGCACTTAAAATATCTGACATAGAACAGCTTATTTATAAATGACACGGCACAAATGTAACTGTAACTACATCAGGTATATATATGTACTGGTGTGAACTAGAGGTCAGTGTGACCTTCGCCGCCTGTTCACTATCATAATTCACAGTTCACTTCAGTAAGGCGTGTGGAGAAGACAAAAATAGTGATCGATATTTTTGTGGAAATATTTTAAAACACAGTAATATGTACGTCACGTTTTGTAGCAAACTTGAAGTACGCAATTTGCAATATAGTTGTTGCTGGTTACTGATGCTTGAAATCAGGCAAACTGATTGTCTGGGACAACTTACATGCATTACTCTTCACGTGCAGAAATGTTTTGCACGTGAAGGGTGTCTGGGTTATTATGCCCCCACTATTCTACTGTTTGAAAACTTTGGCAGCATGAAAGTATACGAAAGCAGATGATTATCACCTTCAGCATTTAATTTATATAGCTTAATAATACAGTAATATAGTACAGTTTTCGGTCTCATATCGGAAAAGCTACTTTTGGTGTAAATATATAAAGCTGACGTTCGCGTGACAAACTCGTGTCCAACGGCTATTGCCTGCACAGTGCCGATCTGTCTAGGTCACTGACACAGACTTGGGTGTGATTGTACTTTCACAAGACCTGCAATGCTTTTCTGTTTCAGTTTTGTAAAGATTCAGAATCGTGTCCAAATATTTGCAGCCAAACAATGGCACTCTTGTAATAGGTCTATGAACCAATGTAACTCTAATTCTGGAGGCCGCCGTATCGAAAGGCGTTATATCGTGTTGGCTCTATAGTACGGTGGTCATGGAATCCTGTTTAGAACAAAACACACTTTCAACTTATTCTAATAAAACCAAATTTTAAAAGTCCGTGTGTTTCAGATGATAGACGAACCCGTCCTTGTGTGTTTATCCCATTAGAAACAAATTGATCTGGGAGCGTATCGTGGGATAATTTAATTTTTGCTCTCAGATATTCAGTAGTTTTATCTTGATGCAGGAGGTGGGAAAATTTCTTTATTCCGAATTCTGTTGTTAGCGTTTGTGGTAAAGCTTGCCGCTTGGATTAATAACAGTGCTGAGGTTAGAGAGTACCAGTCCACTGGGAGCTTTGGATACAGCTGAAGAACTGATGGGGACACCAAACGATGCGGAGGTGTAACTTTTAGAAATGGTATATCAAATTACTCGGTCAGTTAACAAAGAATCAACTTGGTGTCTCATTTCGTCTGTACTCAGGTTATGAGTGACACGTAAGGAGATTGACTGATTCGTTCCCTCCATCTTGAAGCTTTCCTCACACCATGATTTAACTGTATCTAGCAGTCAAAGAAGGTGTTGGCATAAAGATCAGAGAATGGCTGCTGATGCTCAATGGAATGCGTGTCCCATTCATCTATCATATAAAATGTTTTAACAATATTTTGCGTCTGTGTTAGTCGCTTATCCGTTTTAGTAGTAGGCTTAGACGTTCGGTTTGATAATAAATGAATTACACATAACTGTAAAGATAACTTTATGGCAAAATTGTTTTCTTCGGATAACTAACAATTTATATTGTGCAAGTGGCTATCTCTTGTAAAATGGACAGTTTATCCTGGGCGAACATCATTGAAACTAACTGTTCCACAGCCGCGGGCTGGGCTCTCCTGACCTGACGTAGGCGGTAAAATTAATTTCAGTGTAGTTGGTCATTTCCTAGCTGGGTAATTATGTGATCAGTTGCAATTTGTTCAAAATATCCTGATATTCAAAGATTTTGCCAGAAAATCATGCCCATTGATTGATGTATAAATGTTTGCGTCAGTCGTGTACGTCTTTGGTTTGGCCCAGACTCCTCCGTGGAATTATTTCATAACCTTACAACGCACAAACACGTCAGTTCTTTTCTCATCCCCGGAATTTTGTTTTCTGCTGAGGACGAAGCACACATTCCAGTTACCCGAAAGAAGCCAAATTTGAAAGTTGCCTTGTTTCAGGTTTTAGATAAACCCGGCTGTGTGTGTGTGTGTGTGTCCAATTAGGAGGATATTTAGCTGGAAGCAGCTCGTGGTGTGTTTTTTCTGTGAGATGTTCAGTCGACTTTCTTTGGCTTTATCATGAAGCCGGACACGGGAAAGCTTCCTTGGCAGGCAGTCTGCTTTACTCTATTATAAATTTATTCTTTTGTGGAAGACCCGGCTGCCTGGATTCACAGAAAATACCGCTGGCGGATTGTATTATATTTATTTTATTTATTTATTTGATTGGTATTTTAGGCCGCACTCAAGAATATTTCACTTAAACGACGGCGGTCAGCATTATGGTGGGAGGAAACCGGGCACAGCCCGGGGGAATCCCACGACCATCCGCAGGTTGCTGGGAGATCTTCCCACATATTATTTCGTACATATTTTTAGTGCAAATGCATTTTATAGACATCTTAATGCATATATTAGTTTGCAAAAGTTAAAAGTCAATTATCGCTATAGTCTTTCTTTCGGAGTCGCCTATATTATGCTGTCTGTAAAATTAGTCATACTCACTACCAAAATTGCTTTTAGTGACACGTATGGATATATTGGAAGTCCATATTCTTGGAAAGGAAATCAAATTAGAACATTTTTTAAATTCATAATGTTAAACTCCATAAGCGGATGACGTCATAATTATTAAAAAACCAGTGGCATGCTGGATACTGGGCGGAGTTCGACATGTTTTGATGGAGAGTGAAACAAGTTACCTAAATTGCTATCGATGCCACCATAAACTCTTTTCCTGATTCTGCCATATTTGAAAAGGTTTACACGTTTTAGTATAATATAGTCTTAATGAATGAATTTAATTTTATCTGCTATAGTATATGATCTCACGGCAGTATGATTTTAGAGCTCGAAGTTAGGAAATTCTGTTATAAACAACAATGTAGTCTATTCGCTGAGGCAGTAGTGTAGGCTGTGTTACCGCGTGGAGTTTATTCGTATCGCATGTTGGCGCTACCTACTGTAAAACAAATTACTCTCCACACCCAGTCCCTAGCATACCATTTGTTTTTTAATAATGATGGAGTTGAACATTATGAATTAAAAAAGTGTTCTAATATGATTATCTATCCAAGAATATGCACTTCAAACATATCCATGTGTAGAACTTGTGTTTTAAAGGCAATTTTGGTAACGAGTAAAGCTAATTTTGCAGACAGCTGAATATTGGCGACTCTCTAAACGAAAATACACTATAGTATGGTTATGCTCTGTGTGTATTTATTTATTTATTTGATTGGCGTTTTACGCCGTACTCAAGAATATTTCACTTATACGACGGCGGCCAGCATTCCGGTGGGAGGAAAGCTCTGTGTGTAAATACAGTTAATTATGTGATATCGACCGTTGGTACAGCGTGATACAATCTGTATGAACAGATGCGTTTGAAGAATAAAATTTTGGTACAAATTTACTCTGGTTACGATCTGTATGCACAGCTGTGTTTGAGGAATGGACTTTTGGAACAAAGTTACACTGGTTACGATCTGTGTGCACAACTGTGTTTGAGGAGTGGAAATTTGGTAGAACGTTACGCTGGTTACGATCTGTATGCACTCCTGTGTTTGGAGAATGAACTGACGATGTGTATGAGGAACGAGCGGACTTTTGGCACAACGCCTCGCTGGGAATGAGCTGTATGTACTGCAGTGTTTGAGGAGTGGACGTGTGGTACAACGTCACGCTGGGAATGAGCTGTATGTACAGCAGTGTTTGAGGAGTGGACGTTTGGTACAACGTCACGCTGGGAATGAGCTGTATGTACTGCAGTGTTTGAGGACGCTTATTTTAAAGCGACGTCAAACTCTAACCAAACAAACAATGTAATTCTCATTAACTCTTCTGGCCTTTTTTGTCACATTTCCCTTGTATTACCTTTCAGTGTGTAAACTTTCAAGATTAAGCAAATCAAAAAAGAGAGTCTATAGTTGTGGTTGGCTTCCAACCGAAAGAGATTACTGTAAACATCAGCTAAAGCTAACATCAGGCCCTAGTTTTAAATAGTTTTTTAATTTTAATATTTCACCCAGTATTATGCAGCACGACAAATGGGTCTTAAATTCATAAAAAAATGCTGTAAGGGATTTAACAGCATGTTATATGTTACTGGAGTTGACGTGTGCTTTCACCAGTTATAAATGTATGGCACAAACTTGTCATTTTATATTGTACAAAAAAAAACAACAAAAAAAAAACAAAAAAAACAAAACAATGAAAAACAGCTGACTAAAATCGGCTTATCTAAGATTAGCTTTCTATTTTGTCTATTATTTGTCAGCCACGTGTTTCCAGAATAAGCGCCTTGATGATTGTTTAGACACGCTGTACATAGAAATCATACGATCCATTGTTTCCCTGACCTTGACATTAAACTGGTTTGAGACCTTCTGATACACTAGATTATGTGGGTCTATAACTATATGTATCCAATACAGTATTATCACGTGATCAAACCATAGACAATACTTTCTGCGCGACTGACAGTAATAATTGTTAAGATTAACTGACGAAGAATAGGATTTTGTGGTACACTGCCACACCCTGTATGTCTTGTCCCCAAGCGAGAGAGGGGGAAAGGATGAAGATAGTGATTAAGACTGTGGTGGATGACACATTGTGACGCCATTATTGATGGATTGCCATAAAGGAATGGTTAAACCTGATACCTCATAATGCACTAAGGGCCAGTGACTGACTTTCCGTTCTGAGGATTAATAAAACGTCATCTGTACATCTACTTTAGGGGAATTTGTTCATACGGTAGTCAACAGCGCATTAAGCGCATGGCGACTGGATCCTTGTAATTTAGTGGTTATATTCTTGTATAACTCAAAGCTTAAAAGAAGTGCAGGATGACGCTGGAGTGTATGGGGAATTACATCATACATGTACAGTTTGCTATTTGAAAGCAAACACCGATTGTCTTGTGCCGTTCTCCTTAGCTAGACCATACCAAATGTGCATGAAAATACAAATATTTGAAAATTCGAAAATTTTAATTTATGTTTCTTTACGTTTCAGCACGAAAAGTGGGTCTTAAATTCATAAAACAATGGAACGGATAAAATTGTTTTTCTATAACTAATGAGATTAATCCAAAGTTATTTGAATATAAAAGTGTATGTTTTAATTTAAATATTTCACATAATATGATGCCGCACTGATTGTTTTTTATGGCAGAGGGAGTTTGTGGAGAGCTAAAGGGTGAATGTTGTTTTGGAGCGTTTATGTTTTCTGATAAATACCAAACCGGGATTTTGCAAAGTGGTTTTAATATTGTGTACAGAGGAATTTTTCTCAGAGTGACAAACTTGGTATGTATAGAGCAGATTCACATTTTACAAGAGCCTCTTTTAATTTGAATCAGTCTTTGTCGAAGAGCTACTTGTCACTATTAAGTTAAGAAGTATATTATTGTGTCAGAAGATTAAAGACACGCACGCTACTTTAGGACACGCAACATTTCGGCGGGCGATATTTTGACACATTTTCAAAACAAGATACATTTCTGCTACCCTATACAGGATGTATTTTTCCTCTCATTAATTCCCTTTTATTAGCCTGTGTTGTGCAAGTGCGGTCGCCGGTTCGTATCTCGTCGCCGCTAGTTCAAAGTTAATTTATTTAACAAAATAAGAATTGCAGAAAAATATATACTTCTATTTGATAAGTATATAGATATTCGCTAAATTCCATACAACACAACAGTGAAGTTAACTACCGAAACTTTACCCTTAAGTTTGTATTTGTAAGTCACATGGAAATTTCTATATTGTTGTTCTATGATGATAAAACAAACAAACAAAAAACAAAAGAAAAAACAAAACAAAACAAAAAAAAAACAAAAAAACCCCAAAACAAACCAACAAAAAAACCCCCAAACAAACAAAAAAATTTACAATTTTTGTACAATTTCAGTACTGAATTAAAAAATTACAAAAACACAAAAAAACATAGAAATATAACTCCACAGCCTACTGTTTTTTTTTGTACTAATTGAAATAATTTTCAGGCTCCATTTATTCATCCCGTGTCCACAGCAACCAATAGATTGTCATGACAATATATAGCAGTGTCTGTATAAGGAAGGCAGATTCAGAGCTCACCGTGTTGTAATACCATAGTCGTACAGATGTAGATGAGTGCCCCAGGCTCCAGTTGGTTTTCTCACTTTTCTAATATGGCGTCTCCGCATTTTTCTTCAGTGCGTAACAGGAAATCAACAGTCGAGTGGATGAATGTTTTCTGCCATACTGTCACACTTTATAACATAGATAGCTACATAAATACGGTCTAATTCCTAACAATATTTTATTTCTATGTTAGTTGCTTATCTGTTTAAGTGGTACCCTTAAACATTCGGTTTGATGAGAGATGCATTACCTGTAAAGATAACTTTGTGGCAAGATTGTTTTCGTCGGATTTATAACAGTTATATTGTGCAAACATCAACTATAAATATACGCGACGAAATGGTAACTGATGGCCGTCCATTGTAAAGTGGACAGTTTATTCCTGGGCGAACATCGTCGAAACTAACCGCTCCATATCCGCTGGCTAGAATCCCTGGCCTGAGGTGCGCGGTAAAGTTTTATTTCAGTGTATTTTGTCAATAGCCAGTTGTAAATTTATGCAATCATGCGCAGCTTGCTCCAAAATGGCTAGATATTCAAAGATTATGCCAGTAAATTCGGTTGAATTATTCCGTGTATATATGATTGGATTACATAAGTTTGCTGATGAACTGACGTTACGCCTTGGCTCAAACTCCTAGGTGGAATTATTTCATATTCTTACAACCTGCAAACACATCTCACATCATTTATCCTCCTCGCAATTCTGTTTTCTGCTGAGGACGAAGCACACATTCCAGTTACCCGAAAGAAGCCTGATTCGAAAGTTGACATTTTTAGAATTTAGATAAAGCCGGCTGTGTGTGTCTCTCCAATTAGAAAGATATTTAGCTGGAAGGAGCTCGTGTTATGTTTTTCTGTGAGATGTTCTGCCGGCTTTCTTTGGCTTTATCATGAAGCCGGAGATGGAAAATCTTCCTTGACGGGCTTTCTGTTTTACTCCATTGTTTTCGTTTGCGGAAGACTCGGCTGCCTGGATTGATAGCAATACCGCTGGCGGATTGTCGCCATGGCGGGAGCTTGCGCGCCATTGGGAACTGCCCCAGAGGGGACTTAAAAAGGTGTATACATTATTGGTTTATAGTTTCTAGAGCAAGAAATGCAATATCAAGTTTAAGCCGCCTGTTAACGACTGGTGCCACTTTTCCACATTTCTTATCTAGCTCACTTGCGTTAATTCGTACATATCATTGTCACTTTGGAGAAGTTAAAAATCAGTTATCGCCAATATGGTCATGTTCAGTACCTAAATACAGCTGATTTTGTGAGGTCGACTGTCGGTACAGCGTTATGTTGGTTACGATCTGTGTGCACAACGTTATGCTTGTTGCGATCTGTGTGCAGTGCACATCTGTGTGTTACGATCTGTGTGCACAGCTGTGTGTTGGGAATGGACATTTGGTACAGTGTTATGCTGGTTACGATCTGTGTGCACACCTGTGTGTTGGGAATGGACATTTGGTACAGTGTTATGATGGTTACGATCTGTGTGCACAGCTGTGTGTTGGGAATGGACATTTGGTACAGTGTTATGCTGGTTACGATCTGTGTGCACAGCTGTGTGTTGGGAATGGACATTTGGTACAGCGTTATGCTGGTTACCATCTGTGTGCACAGCTGTGTGTTGGGAATGGACATTTGGTAGGGCGTTATGTTGGTTACGATCTGTGTGCACAGCTGTGTGTTGGGAATGGACATTTACTACAGCGTTATGCTGGTTACGATCTGTGTGTACAGCTGTGTGTTGAGAATGGGCATTTGGTACAGCGTTATGCTGGTTACGATCTGTGTGTACAGCTGTGTTTTGAGAATGGACATTTGGTAGGGCGTTATGCTGGTGACGATCTGTGGGTGCAGCTCTGTTTGTGGATTGGACAACTGGTACGATGTTAGCCTGGTTACGATTACGGTTAACGCGAAACAAAACTCTTAGCAGACAAACAATATCATTCTCATCAACACTAGCCTAATACGGCTGGCCTTTTTTCGGCATATTTTCCTTCTATTACCGGTTAGTATGTAAACCTTCAAGGCCAAACTCAGCAAAGAAGAGGGAAGGTTGTTAACAGATGTTAACGTTGTGGTTGACTTCCAACAGAAACGCGCTGGAGATTACCGTAAAGCTATTTGAACATTAAGCTGTAGCTTAAAAAATGTTTTTATTTTAATATTTCACTTAATATGATGCAGCACGACAAATGGGTCTTAAATTCATAAAAAATGTAAGGGATAAAACATTTTTTCCATGACAACGGGAGATTGTAGAGAACTAAAACGTGGATGTTGTTTTAATATGGAGCGATTTGTTTTCTGATAAATACCAAATCGTGGGAAGCGGCTTGAATATGGGATACAGAGGACTTTTCATTAGGGTGACAAAGTTAGTGTGTAGGGTAGAATCAGATTTTACAGGAATCTCTTTGTCTGAGGCCAGTGCTGCTTTTGAGTCTGGTGTGTGGAGGTGGCGGGGGGGGGGGGGGGATCTTCGTGTAGATGATTTTTCTGTCATATCTGTGTGGTGTCAGGGCATACAAACATGCCACATTTGGACACGCCACATTTTGGCACTCAATATTTTTGACACAAGGCTCATACTCAAAGTAAAGACACATGTCCTGTACACTGTGCGGGGTATATTACTGACAGATAGAAAGACACACAGATATATGCCTAGAAATATATCACATCTTTAGCTGTAACAAACAAAGATTCATTGCACCTTTTCAGTCACCCTTAGAATACATGTATTATTGCTGTGGACCAAGTTGTACATGGCAAGAAGTCAAAGAACTCTTTGAACCCTATTTTAAGATGTGTTACGTAAGCTTAGCACTTTCAGGATGTGCATAATAGCCCCTTGCATTTGTGTTTCGATGAATGGTTCCTGCATATAGGCGAAGGTCATTAGCTGTTGGTTTTCATGTGTCTTCATCATTGACGATTTACCTCTCTTTCCCTGTCAAGGAAATCTGTGATGTACAATCAGTAGTATCATGACATGAAAGTCAAAAGCATAGAAAATGAAGCTACCAGATCGGAATTCTTATCTTTTAGGTCCAGCGATCCTTAAACAGCCGTCAGCAGATTGATGTCTTGGAGTGAGTGAATGAGCGCTTGGGGTTTAACGTCGTACTTAACGATTTTTCAGTCATATGACGACGAAGGAATCCTTAGGGTGCATGTACGTGTAATGTGCCTCCTTGTTGCAGGACGGATTTCCACCGCTCTTTTATTTCCACTGCTTCACTGAGACGACTTACCGAAGGCAAGTAAGGCGTCCCGCTTGAGCCATTATACTGATACGGGTCAACCAGTCGTTGCACTATCCCCTTCATGCTGAACGCCAAGTTACAACTTCCTCTTTCAAAGTCTTAGGTGTGACTCGATCAAGGATTGAGAGGAAGCGGACGCTCTACCAACTGTGCTATCCGGGCCGGTTTAATGTCTTGGAAGTGATCGGTCAGTAGTCTATCGTGGCCGTCAGTCGGCCACTTTCGCTAAACAATATGGAATTTGATCGGATTTCAGCAACGCTTCATGACACATTGGCTTCAAAGAGGTGTCTAGATATCATTGAACATTACGTGCGTTTTCACAAGCTGTAAATGTACTGCACAAACTTGCTACTTTATTCTGTTAAAAGAGGAGAAGAGTAGACTTAAATCGGCTTATTAGCTCTCTATTCTGTCTATTTTTTGTAAAGCACATGCTTCCAGAATAAGCTCTTTGATGTTTGTTTTCATAACTGATTTTTCAACGTGCTTCAATGACTCACGTTGGAGATTTTATTTTTGACAAGCTGAGGTGGAGGCACTACAAGTTAAGGTCGGAAATCAGGACTGTGATTTACCAACATTTTTAATTATGACAAGTAGTTTTATAAGGCGATCTGTCTGTCGATCTTTTGGTCGATCTGTCGGTCACCTGGTCAGTTGGTCTATTGGTTGGCATATGGGGTAAGCTTTTGAGATCCTATCCTTTAACATACATGTGGTCCGTTCGATTAACGGTAAGATGGCATCGACTTGTGTGTCTCAGGCATTGGGAATTGGTGCAAGAGAAACTCATGTTTAATTATATGCATTGTGTCTACCAGACAATGTCTTTGTCTCGTAGGCTGCTGTCTTTATCTTCTGTCAAAGGAAGAGGTACCTGTATTTATCCAAGTAGACGATGATATAGAATATTACCACGTGATCAGTCAAAAGACAATAGCTCCTGTGCAATTGTGGTGGATGAGACACTGTAACGCCATTATCGATTGATTTACCATAAAGGAATGGTTAAACATGATCCCCCATAATGCGAGTCATTGATGGACTTATCAAACTTATTACGACATACATATACAGTAAGTTTTAGCTGGCAACTAATATCTATGTGCCACGATCTTCATTATTAACTCTCATAAATATCACTGATGAATGTCGTCGTTTAGATTATATGCAAGGTCCACTCACATAAACATAACAGTGCATAGAACGATCTGAAATAAGTCGCATTGATTTGTCTGTACTTGCAAATATCACTGACAATACATTGCCAGGGAATTACAGACATATATCACATTCTTACAAAGACAAACAAGCCTAAGACATCGCTGGTGTCTGTTGTAGAGAGACGTTCTTGCCTATAAAGACAATAATTACTCTATTTCTTTTGTTTCACAGGAGACTATTTGTACTTCAGGAAAGGTAAGGTCATGGCTACAGAAGGGAGGCAACTCACGCTATGTCCTGTACGGAGTCTGGTCAAAGCTTGGCGGTATTTGCCGTAGTCCAATTACCTAGGGGCGACATAACTGTCTTATAGTAGCCTGTTTAAAAGCAAACACTGCATGTCTGGCGTTCTTCTCCATAGACGGGCCAAAGTTAATGTCAACACAACCATTTTGAAATTCGTGAAACAGAAAAACACAGTCATGACTGTATGCCAGACGGCAAGTCTATAATTTAACTATTTCTTAGCATTTTTCGTTGTCAGGAGAGAAATCGAACTGTTGTCGGATTGTCTGCATCGTAATGGTGCCATGTAAAAAGAGCGTCCCAGTGCACTGTATGATCGACACCTCAGGCACCATCACTTCCATCTGATATGACATCTCAGAATAATTCTTAACAGTGATCCGATGTTGAAATGTTAAAGGATATCTTGAGAATGAAAACATGAATCAACCACACACATACACGCACTACATTGCACAAAAACCAATTTGCTACACGTCACGAATTGCGACGCATGCGCATTTGAAACTTTCACCCACTGTCAAGAACAACACGGAACGCGCCTAGAATAGTGTTAGTGTTATGTGTATATCACGCTTAAATAACCTGGTATATTACAAACATGGAAACATGTAAACACATGTTTAGATCGAGACACACTTTCAGCTTAAAATATAAAAGCCAGATTTCAAAGTTAGCATGTTTCAAATTTTAGACAACCCCCAGTGTGTATTTATCCGATCATAAACGCATTCAGCCGGAATCATACCGTGGGATAATTTAATTTTTGCCCTCAGATATTCACTGGCTTAATATTCATTCAGGAGATGGAAAAGCGTCTTTGTTCCGAATTCGGCTTGAGGTGGTTGTTGGCGTTGGTTTTAAAGCTTGCCACATGGACTAATAACACTACTGACTGCCTTAGCTCCGGGAGATTGGCACACAACAGATGAACTGATGGGAACACAGAAAGACACGGAGGTGTAATTGATTACTATTATTTTTTGAAACAGAATACCAAATTACTCTGTCAGTTAACAGTTGATTTAACTTCATGTCTCTTTTCGGAGGTTGTGAGTGACACGTAAGGACATTGACTGATCCGTTCCCTTCATCTTGAAGCCTTCAAGACTCCTTGATTTAACTGTATAACTGCCAAAGAGGGATCAATTTAGTCAGCACAAAGATCAGAAAATAGTTGCTGATACTGGACGAAATGTGTGACCCATTCATCTATTCTATACTATCGTATTCTGTACTTTCTTTCATGTTTTGCAACTGACGCCGAAACATAACGCTCAGTTGAACTGTAATATCAGAATAGTCAACGGCAAATTATTTTATTCGTTTATTTGATTTGATGTTTTATCTCGCACTCAAGAATATTTCACTTACAGAACGGTGACAAGCATTTTGGTGAGAGGCTCATGGTCATTCTGCTGAGCTAGCACTCTAACCACTGTGCCATAGTGGCCACTAAGGAAAATTAAGCTGACAAATTACAGAACGTATGCCAACTCAATGCATGGTTCCATAATGCTGTGCGAACATGAAGTTGTGGCTTTAAAACTGTTTTATTTTTTCATTTCAGATCTATATTTCGCTGTGATAGGCTGCAGCACGTCAAATTGGTCTTAACTGTGATAAAAAATCCCGGACAACACCTTATCTTTTCCACACGAATTAAGGATTTTCTGGAGAACTAAAATGGGATTACTGTTTTTGAATTAGGGAAGCCTGTCTCTTTGTTTAATGTGATTAACAATTTACCGGAGTTAAAGGTTAAAACGTTATATTTATTTATTTATTTGATTGGTGTTTTACGTCGTACTCAAGAATATTTCACTCTTACGACGTCAGCCAGCATTATGGTCGGAGGAAACCAGGCAGAGTCCGGGGGAAACTCACGACCATCCTCAGGTTGCTGGTAGACCTTCCCACGTACGGCCAGAGAGTAATCCAGCATGAGCTGGACTTGAACACACAGAGACCGCATTGGTGAAAGGTAACGCGCTAAATCCATGGTGTTGAATAAAACCGTCTCTTTGGATATATAAACAACTGCATTCAGAGTGCAAGTGAATTAATATTTTGATGAACAACAAATACTATTCTATCAGTATACACGATCTGGATACCAGTTAAATTTATGCGTCTAGAATATTGCTTGTGTCTTTGGCGGTTGAAAGATTTTCTTCACATGAGTCCGTCTTAATTTCTTACTGTATATAAGTTCTGTAATGTTGGCTTCTGTTGAACGTTGTTGTGGAAATTTGTTTTGCGGTCTTTGACCTGGAACGTTCATTATTATATACGATTGATACACAATATAATCTGTTCCGACGACTATAAGACTTGCCTGGAAAGAGTAATCTTCCAAACTACTGAACTCTTTTGTGGCCTTTAAAAATATTAGAATCTTAAAAATGTAGCCTATTTCTGAGAAAATCTCCGTGTTCTGCACAGCTTAAAAAGGTGTTGGCCGTAAAAAAGACACACTAGTGACCTTAGCTTTGAACTACGGACAGAGAGCACTAAGCTACTTATTTTTTTACTTTGCCCTTATCTCGCATATGATGAATAGTTTTAACGCTCATTTTTTTCATAGATATGATATTCTTTCAAGTTCAGGAAACAGAAGCTCAGAATTTTTTTCCCTTCATAAACATCACTGAAAAGCAGCGTATCTCCAATGGGAAGATTGAATTGGCATTGGCTCGGAATCAGGTGGCTTCTGTCAGAGTTTTTATGAAAGCTAGATGATAAAGTAAATCATTGTGTGGGTGGGTGGGGGTTGGGGGGGGGGTGTTGAACTATCCGCTTACATCATTAATGTCCAGTTCTACTGGACGCCCAACAATCGTATCTGTGAAATCTACATATCACATGAAACACTGACAATACTACATTCCTTCAGAAGAAGATACCATGCCAGAGATATCTTTTAATGCTTAGAAAGTAAGCGTTAGAAGACTGGAGAGGGTCATCCGGTTATTTAAATAAATATTATCTTTACGTGAATATAAAACTGAAATAAGAGGAGTCTCTCGTTGTATGGGCTGCGGCTTTTGTCCACACATAAACCTGATCAGCGTCGTATAAGTGAAAACATCTTGAGCTGGCGTGTCACATCAATCAAATAAATAAATAAATAAATAAATAAATAGAAATTCAAAGTTAATGAGATGCTGAAAAGTCTTAAGTTTCATTTCTAACCCAAAATAGTTTGATTTAATTGTGTAAAGTTGTATTTCCGGAATTCAACTGTTTAATGTAGGCTTACGGATGAAAGTGATTGAATTCTAAGTGTCTGAAGAGTAAGACGTAAATATAAAGGCTGTTGAGAAGTTTCTAAATTATGCTGATTGTTTGTTTGTTGGCCAATAACCGCCCGATGGATTTTTGTCCCTACATTCTTGTCTTACACCTGGTACTGCTCAAATTCATTTCCCACGATACACAATGTCATAAACGTGCCTTTAATACTGTTTCAAAGCATTTACACCAAAAAAGGCATGTACATGAATTTGCTCTTCTAGCGATAATCCAACTGGATTATGTAAAAGATCATTAAGTTTTGGCATTTTCATTTACTTCACTGTTTCATGAGAACAAAGAGGAGAAGAAAATTACAGGAAATCTGTGATTTATTTTGCAAAGTAAGTGACCCTTGCTTGGGTCATAGATGCAATACAAGATGTAAATTATTCTACGGAATTGTGGAACAAGAAGCAGGTGTAGTCAACGCCATCAAATTGAATACGATACATTACTAAGCTAAAGTCCAAATGTCACCAGGCACCTGAGCAGCTGGGTAACTTTCTCTCTTATTTTTCCTAATAAGCAATCCCGATACAGATGACTCAGATATTATATAGTCAGATGAACGCGTGGGCAGGTGAGGAAGTTTCCTCATCTCACAGGTGACCATAAATGTGACAGTAATTTTACACTGTTACAGAATATGACTGTTGAAAATCGACGCTCCATCTCTTAGAAGAATCCACATTGCGATGCTGTGTGTAGCAAAACATTACGATGGTTTATCACTTCATTAAATCGCAGATTTAAAGATCGACATTTCCCCATTCGTAAGTAGCTAGAAAACACGCTAAAGAAACTTTCCCTCGCCTGAAAATGATGATCAAGAAACAGAAATGCTTTGCGCTGAAGCATCGTTCTAGACTACTTCCACGACATGCAAACTCCGTTTTAGGAATAAAATGTTTTAACCGATTTTAGTTTTGTAGACCAATTTTGAAATTTCACAGTACGCCCATGTTATACGTTATATTTTTTTATGGTATCGCTCATGATAGTCTTACTGTAGTACATAATGGTCCTGGTGTAATGCACGATTGTCCTGGTGTAATGCATGATTGTCCTGGTGTAATGCATGGTTGTCGTGGTGTAATGCAGGGTTGTTCTGGTGCAATGCATGATTGTCCTGGTGTGGTGCTTGATAGTCTTTATAGTCTTGTGTGATTTTCATAGTCCTGGTGTAGTGCATGATTGTCCTGGTGTTGTGCTCGATTGTCTGGTCTAGTGCACGTTGGACACCCAGCACCCTGATGTTGTCAACGTTTAGTCGGTGTACGGCAGACCTGGTGTAGTAATGTATAGATTTGTGGTATATATGAATGCAAAATCATTTATTCATTAAAGCAGCTAAGAGAAAATTCCGTTCAGACGTCTAAACCACAGGTATTGATAGCAATTCTCAGCATGAATATTTTGTCTTCATTTGAACAGTGTTTTGGTGAAGATTAAAACCATTATACGGGACTCTGCTGGTCCAATTGTTTTTCTTTAAGAAGACGGCGTTAACGTTGGTTTGTGACTGTCCTTTATCTTACCCGTTTGCATTAAATATGTCCTTTTATAGTTGGAATGTGTCGAGTGAGAGAAGTCACTCATCCATATACATACATGAAGTCTGGACAGGCCGATAACTGTCATTTGAAGAACACGGGTAACACTCTATGCAAACCACTTTTTTTGTTATATAGCTGTTTTTCATTAATTCTGCATAGATCTGTTGTTGTTGTTTCTTGCATTTTCTTGTCACGTTTGAATCGACTGAGTAAGACAAATATACTGTTCCGTGTAAAACATACTAACCCTGACAAGTTACAATGCTCTTATTCATAAGGCGGTGTGCACAGTTTGTAATGATGGGTGATTAAACACAGGTTGCTATAGGTAGTAATATCCCTGTGTCTTTTGGGACCGCTGGTTCAAAATATGGACCGCTTGTTCAAAAATCAGTTTTAGCCTGGGATAAAGTCCTATTAATTTTGTATTACGCCTGGACTGATTTGAAGATTTAAGCCCAGCTTAACATTTAATACACGTTTGGACACCCGACAGCCTGTATAAATATCATCTTCGACTCTTCTGTCAAGGGAAATGATTTATAACCACCATCACTATGACCTATCATTATTTCTCCATTAAAAGGTGAGACGATCGCGTTGTAGTGTTTTATCATTTAGATTTCTCCAGGAAATCTATCTTGATAGATTTATGGTTGCAATCCGACTATCATCTTGGCAATGCTCTGTAGGAAATGTCTTCGCGCTAGAACAAAAGCTTGTCGATAGCCGTTGCATTCTGATTATTATATTAATATCAGTGAGCTTTTCAACACGTGCGTGAACTTGTTCTACTTGCAGGACATATCGTGCCAATTTAATTATTGGCGTATAAACCTTAAATCGCCAATTTTATTATCTTCGCGCTCAGTGCTCTCTGCTTGGAACTGGTCTGTCGGCATCTTCATTCAATCAAGTTGATGTTGTCAAGCTTTTAGTTATCACGATGGCCTGAGTACTGGTTAAAACAGGTATCTTTGGAATGGGCGTCTCCGGTGGCCTATTGATTAGAGCGTTCTCATTGAAGTCGGGAGATCTAAAATAAAACCGGGATCTAAACCGGGTCATACCAAAAACGGTTCTCGTTGCTGCCTCGCTGCGCGGTCAGCCATGAGGGACTGGTTAGCTCGGTAACAGTTTAATGTGACTGAGTGGAGTGTCATGTCTGGTGTCTTTAAAGGCATGATACTTCAGTGGCAGCAGCGTTTTGGAGACATGGACTCTCTGGACTATAATGCCCCAAACCCTGTCAAAAGAACAGACAGAATACATGTATGTACAAAACACAAATTCACTCTTCATCGTCAAATGACTGAAAAATGTAAAACTTTAGCCATATACATTCTCCTGCATGGAGTTCCAGATAGGCGGTCATAGAGCCATGAGCGCCTCTGTTATCATGAACGGTAGTGTTTGAAGCGATTAAAAGATGCACACGGATGTTAACTATCAAGGACTTGAAGCAATTCCAAAATGATGTATTTGAAGAATAAACATCAATTAATATATGCTACATAGACTTTGACCAAACAAGAAAAATTGTGGTTGAAACTATAGTTAATGGAATATTTTTGTGAACTGTCTATCAGTATTAATTACTTCATTACTGCCCATACAGGTATTTAATGAGCCGTCATTTATTTACTCTAGAACAACAATGTTGCCAACAGCGATTTGTTTAATGATCCCTCATCATTTTTTTTTAATTTTCTGGTATAGAATATAGAGTTATAGTTCATGATTGTTTATCCAACAGCAAAAATATCTTGCTATACCAACGCATTCAGCAGATTGTAACAATATATGTGCGGTGTGACATGGCTTTTCTCAGGTAATTTATGATTTCTATCCGCTTGGAATTTGATTCATTTAAACTCAGAAAGAAAGCCAAAATGCTACCACCATCTATAAGATACGACTGGCTATAACAACACTTCCCATAAGAAACCGTCATCAGTTAATTCCCTTGACTCATAGGAGATAAATATTGTTTCAGGGAAGTGGGTTCTAATTACGACACGCCTACGCTAGCTTGTAGGGAGTCTAGTTACAACTGGATTCTAATCCAAACACACTGCCCAGGTATCAAAAGCTATCTTAAGCTTATAAATTTAATCTTAAAATATGGCCTTCTGCTTGACTATAAGACTGATGTCAAGCATTTATGTTCCTCTCTTTTTCATTATAGATTACGCCTACCCTATGATTTAAAAGACACAATTCAATGTTTAGTCGCACATGTAGTACAAGAAACAACTTTGAAGTTAACATTTAGTTCTTACTAAGCCTAAATGAGATTCATTATTATTTTAGGTCTGATCATTTTAATGTAAGAAAAGTCTTGTTCAAACCTGTTCGGATCTTTGAAATAACGCCATTCTTGAAAGCTTTGAGATAAAAAAGGTGATTTACGAAATATTTTGGATTTATGTTGTTTCTATTTTAAGGTCTAGAGTTCATTGAGCAAGCAAATCATATTAAGAAATTAGAATAGCATTCTATGGTCTAGAGTTCAAAGAGAAAATGAATCATAATAGTACATTGGAATAGCGTTTGATTTAATACCGTCACTTACATGTATTTCCGGCTTAGTGAGGTAAAGGCCCTGATAAAACTGTTTAGTGAAATAAATTGTCAGCGGTTGCATCGTCGATCTGATGAGAGATTTTTTTTTAGCCTGTCTAACAAACTACTTTATTGGCTCACAAAATGAACATAATTAGAAACTGACAGAAAGGTTTGGATAACGAGAACAAAATACTATTGACTGACCATTCATTCATTTATTTATTTATTTGATTGTTGTTTTACGCTGTATTCAAGAATATTTCACTCATACGACGGCGGCCAACATTATGGTGGGCCTCATGAGCTGTACTTGAACTCAATGCGACCGCATTAGTGAGAGGCTCCTGGGTCATTAGGCTGCGCTAGAGCGCTAACCAACTGAGCCACGGAGACCCCTACCATTCACTAAAATGATTCACAGGATCGGGATAAGCGCTGAATTCAGGGCCATAGACAGACTGACAGATATAATATTACTGGCGTTCCATTCATTGGAATGATTCGCGCCAAAGCAATACAACAGCGTCAGTTAAAGATCATGGCAAAACACATCAAAGGTAGGCACAGAAAAAACAGTTCATAACAACAGCACACAAACGCAAATGGACTAAGCCAGAAACATGCAGAGTGGAGTTCTGATCATGCGAAGCAATAATAAAACACACCAATATACACAAGCAGCATTTCATGCAAAAAAGATATCTAAACAAGATTACAGCTCATGACAAAACGCACAAGTAGGTTAAACCAAAAGCGTGCAGAGCGGAATTATGACCCTGCGGCAGATCACCACACAAACTTCATTTCCAGCTGTACCAGCATGTACGGGGATCCAACCAAGACTGATATTAACTCCTTTAAAATGTAGTACTGTACACATATGTAATACCTCTAAAACCATGGATCAGAATACACTCCAAATGAAGTTTCATGTGGCTTGTAAAGCACTTAAAGTATCCGTAAAAATAACAACATTATTCGGATTAAAGTCGAGCACAAAATACAGGGATGTTAAAATGGCCATAGGTTCGGCAGCAAATGCTGAACTGAAATCGGATAACCGGGAGCTTTTATTATACTTAAGCTCTGGGATACAAAATGCTGCCCCCACTTTGCCACTCTCTGGACATATGGATGCATCCGTGTAAATATTCAGGCAGTGCCTGAAATTTTCGCAGACGTAACTCAGTGCAAAGGATTTCATGACATTTACCGGATCAGATTTCTTAATTACACTTTGAAGATCCAACGAGATGTTGGGGGTTACCAAGTGCCAAGGTGGAAAGTCAGGGACAGAGGTTTGACAAAGGCAACTTGTGTTACAGCCCAAACGTTCAATTATATCCAGTGCCCTGAGGTTAAATGGCTTATACTCCTTATGAACATTTAAAGTGCTATCAAATTCACAAGTGTTAAAACAGATGATGCTGAGTTATTAAGAGATGCCTTCAACACAAGAGAATATTTGAGAGTGTGCATGTATCTCCTAAGATCCAATGGCCACCCATTACATATCATTTTGTAAAACATTAAGAGGGGTGGTCTTAAGCGTCCCTGTACAAATCCTGAGACCAGCACATTGAACAGCATCCATTTTACAGTTAAGAGAAAAGCAAGCAGAGTCAAAGGCTTCACAACAATAGTCTAGACGCGATCTTATCAGGATTTATCCCCCCCCTACCTCCACCTCCACAGGATTTCCCAGATATAGCCCGCGTAAGGTTAAGGGCTTTCTGACATTTTGTAACAATCATTTCAATATGTTTTGACCATGTAAGTCTCCTGTCAAATACAGCGCCGACATATCTGAATGATAAAGAGACATTAACTGCACTGTTCCCTATAAGAAGTGGCACTGGTAACTTAACCCGCCTTCTAGTAAACAAGACAGCTTCGGACTTCGAATCCTCACAGTTTGTTCCATTTGGTAATTTCATTCAAGGCCTGGTGTATATACATCTCTGCTATGTATATATTCTTAGCACTGAACCCAATAGCTTTATCGTCAGCAAAAAGGGAGCAATTTATGTTCGGGTTGAGGACCGATGGTAAATTGTTGATGGCTATATTGAACAGTGTTGGGGATAAAACGCTTCCTTGTGGGGTACCATTTTCAGCAGAAACCGGTCGTGAAAAGTCGGTACCAACGCGAACCTGCATTGTGCGCCCGGGAAAAAGTCCTTCACCCAACCAAGCAGCCTACCTCCAATACCCAACCCCTCCATCTTAATTAACAGTCCACGCCCCCACAACATATCATATGCCCTTTCGATATCGAGAAAGGCTACCAGGTTACATTCTTTACTCGCAAGTGACCTCTTAATGGATGTTTCAAGGGAGACAACATGGTCTGTAGTACTTCTACTTTTCCTAAAACCACTCTGAAAGACAGAATAGACTTCGTTCTTATTTAGAAACCACTCGAGTCTTGACTTAATCATTTTTTCCATGATTTTACAGAGCGCTGGTGTGAGAGCAATGGGACTATATGATGAAACTGGAGATGGATCTTTGCCAGGCTTTGGCACTGGGATGACAACAGCCTTTTTCCATGAAACCGGAACTTTCATATTTGCCCATATGGTGTTAAAAACAAAAGTAACACATTTAGACTGCTTTCTGGGAGATGCTTAACCACAGAGTAACTGATCCCATCTTCCCCTGGGGAGGAGTCCTTTGTGCCACTAAATGCCTGTTTAAGCTCCATCAGGGAAAAATCTTCAATAATGGGCATATAATGGGCCATACATTCTTAATAGGTGTGTTACGATTTATGTTGAAACAGAACCTTGCTCCTTTTGTGCCCTTTTAATATTCATCTGGGCCTGCGCTTTGGTGCTCTTAAACACAATGATATCCTTATACAACCTTGTATGCTGTGCTCTTTTTTTAAACTTTTTCCCCTTTCCTTTATAGCTTGCGAACATTCCTCTGTCTACCAGGGGAAAGGTGCTTTTCCTGGAATGTTCCCAGAAGTTTTTTGAACAGCCTCACTATCTGCTGCATTTAAAGCAGTAATAATGTTGTCTAAAAACTTATTTACATCTCTGTCATACAAGTCTTGACTGAAGTACAAATCACAAGCTATGCTATACTTGGTCCAATCTGTTTTACTTAACCTCCACCTTGGCAATGAGCCAGTATCGTCGGAGTGAGGATGAAAGCCTAAAGATACTGATACTGGATAATGGTCACTTCCACATGGAGATTGATAATCTGTTGACCACGTGCATATAGAGCCTACTCTTTTGGATGACTATGTGAGGTCTATTGCTAAAAGTTTCCCTGAATGTGCATCTAAACGAGTCTCAGAACCACCATTTAATACCACCAGTTCATAATCTTGGATAATCTCATACAAACATCTATCATTTGTGTCAATACCTGTGCCTCCCCACACAGCGTGGTGCGCATTGAGGTTAGCACAGATAATAACAGGATTCGGAGAACAGTGATCCAGTAAGATCTTAAAATCATTGTAGTGCTTCTTACATGGGTTATATAGGTTTACACCATTCACCGACCTGTTACTGTCCATTGCAATCTGGAAGCACTGACACTCAATAACCTCAGTAACTTTATTTCAGTAAATAAAAGGCCATTCTTGATAAACATAGCAAGTCCACCTCTGCTCCAACACATCCTGCCTACTCTAATGACAGCATATCCAGGAAAAGTAAAATCATACTCAGGCTTAAAAATGTTTCATGTAAACAAACTATGTCTGGTTTTGGATCAAGATTGGAAAGGAAAAATTTAAATTCCTGACCATGGGCATACAAGGACGGGATGTTTTGTTCCAAGATGTTGAAGGACATTATAGTAAGTATACAACCCAAGATTCCACACAAGTATACATATTGGAACTTATCCATTATTTAAGCGTAAAGTTTCTTTGTTGCATTTCCCCCCACAATTCCTTAATATCAACGACAGAACTACCAAAATGACGCTCTGCACATTCAGCAATATGGTCATTTACTTCTTTTTACCTTTTGACACTTTGATATAATGAAACAGTATATCTGCGAACAGAGTAACAACACTTATTACTGTAGACGAACTACACATTTCGGTCTGAACAACAGCCTCAGAATCAGTTTGGGCATTAGTGCTTTTCTTTGGACAATTGCCTAAAGTTACCTCTGTGGGTGTGATCTACACTGTGAACTACATGGATTTGCATGCTCTTCACCACTTGGGATATCCCACATGGATTCGTCAAAAGCAAGAACCTGTGATAAATTCATGGCCTCACTTTCCTGAGCTCTCACACTTTTGAGTGCCTCAGCGAAAGACTCTTTTTCCGTAACTCTAATAAACTGGGATTTATTCACCTCTTTACGTTTTGGGCAACCTCGATACGCTGAGCTGTGGAGATCTCCACAATTCACACACTTAGGGGCATTTTTGTTAGGACAGTCTTTGTACTCACGCCTTTCGCTGCATCCAGGGCACCTCAGATTACCACGGCATTCGGAAGCTACATGATTAAAACGTTGGCAACGGAAGCATCAAATAACAGGGAGAATATTTTGTTTAACCTGGAATATCTCAAAACCCAAATCATCAAAATGTAGGAGAATACATGACGTGGGGATTTTCTCTCTGCCTTTGCGTTCAACTTTTACACGCTTAAAACTTTTCATTTCCCCCAGGACCTCACTCTCAGTAACCTCCTCCCCAGTACCATATATCACACCTCTGGACAAAGCCTTTGTTTGAATCCTGCACACAGCATCTCGCCCCATTACAGAATCTACCTTTAACAATTTCTTCACAAAGCAAAGAATTACAAATATACAAAGTAACAGTATAACACTATAATACACAAAGAGAATACAAACACACAATCCTATCAACCAAAGCAACAAGTTAACAACAACAACAACAACAACACCAGGTTGCTGAAAAGTAAACTCAAATACCAAACAAAGTAGTTCAACCGAACCGAAAATTCTCTGAGCAGAAAAATACAGAAAATTAACGGAGCAATCACAACCTAATAAATGTACCATACAGGTCAGAAATACATCGCATTTTCGGAGAGTAGAAAAATCACGTCCAACCTGACTGGGGGAAGGGAGGCAACCCCAGGGCCATATATGAGCCATATTAGCTGTTCTGGGCTGATCACCACTCATGAGCGTTGCAAAACAATATTCCACGAAGCAACCATTTCATTATGTACACAGTTGCCCTGATTCACTTGAGATACCATAACAGGAGAGATATTCTCGCACAAATTTTGTTTGATTTAGATGTTTGGGTGTCTAGATTTCTGCGAAAACTTAGTTCCCCTATCATCACATGAAGGGTTTTTGTTTACAGAGGGGGTGAAGTGGTAAGCATGGTGAAAGCATCTATATATATATAGGGTGGGCATAAAAAAATGGGCCGTACACTCAGCATCTCCGAAACCCTCTTCTAAAAATCTACACACTCAAAAGCCATTATGTCCTAAGTATACAGACCAAATTTCAATTTCATCCTTTAAGATTTCTTTTCATGGGACCAAAATCAAAATAGTGTCAAAAACGCATGTTCCGGACATTTCAAAATGATGTTATACCTTGTTTTACTTGAAAAGGTGATCAACTGGTCGTTCATCCTCTCGGTAGACGGCGCGAAACGTTTCTTCCATGAACTGATTGAGTCCCGAATCTCCTTAAGATTAATTTTTCCCCAGCAGTCCTTGATGCGTATCAGACTTTTGCAGCGCGCGCTCTACTCATGACACCTGACAGGTGATGCAATGTGGGTCATCGGAAAGTGCGTTTTTGAGGCTATGTTTTCATTTTAACACTGTGTACAAACTACTCAAGCTATGACCTTGAAAATTGGTCAGTATATTAACAAAATCATGCCATCTGAATGAAGAAACCATCTGAAAGGGTTTGAACAAAAAATAATTGAAGAGGAAAAAATATTATCATGCAAATGCTAAACGTTTATTGGGTTGAAGAACATCTATAAATTATGTCATTAGTCATTGCCTTGTATCGCTCGCACCTGCTCCTGTATCGACCGAACATCACTCCATATGCAGGTAACAGGTAGTATGGGGTTACTGCTATCTTCTGCTTACTTGTAGTAGATTTCCCCGGAGGAAGAGAAGAGTAAATGCGTCCAATAAATGCCATGTCTGTTAATATTTAATGACAACTGTCAATCAGTACCGCTGCTTAATTCTAAATAAAGAATTTATATCAGTAGGCTTCATACTTGTGAATGGTATGAAGATTTGTGTGTTTATCTAGACGTTTAACACGAAAAGAGAAACACTGCGGCAATATCACAAACGCTCACCATATGGAATAGATGGGCTAAAATGAACACTGTAGCAACCTTTCCAACGATCTGGAACAGATGAGATAAAACGTATGGAAGCCATATTATAACCGTATAAAGGCGCGAGAACGGGCAGGGTCACGTGCTCACGCATGTGGGCGTCCGATATCGTGCGCGCGGAAATAATGGAAATCTCTTCACGCATGACTAAGTATGATTTGCATACAAATATCTTCTGCTTACATGAACCAGAAATTCTAGCGTGCGAGCGGAAAAAGAACATGCAAGGAAATCACGCAAATTTTGTAGGATATTTCCTTGAATTTGGTTTTCTCGTGTGATAGTTCCATAGAACGTGGTCTGTGCGGCGTTGCCTTTCTCTTGTTTTCGCGGAACAGTGAAAAGATTACGCGGGAGAGTAGAAATACAACTACTCAAAGAGTTCACTAGCGACATTTTTGGATGATGTATAATACGCAACTTTTAACTCGTCTTTTACTTACTTGATCTGAATGATCCCAGGTAACTCTAGACATTATGAGGTTTTGCGCGGCTACGTGTCATGATGGATTACTATTTGCCGGACGTACAGTATCAGACGCACGTGCCTAGGTTAACACGTTCCCGTGTCCGTTTTCGACCTTATGCGTGTGAAAAGCTCGTGTACTTTGAGCTTTAAATGACAGGTGAGAACAACTTCATAAAAATATAAAGACAGAGTGAGCGCGATTGCGCTTTGATAAATGTTGTCAGTCTGACATCTTATTAAGGTCAATACCCATATGCGTTAAACAGCTTCAATTTTCCTGTTGTAAGAGTCATGCTTCTGTCGCTCCCAGACAGATATTTGACTGATGATTGGAATGATATTACGCCGGGTGTTGGCGTCAATTAGTTGCCGTCATGATCAGGTGGTCCCTCCCCAGGTCTGCTGACACTGACAGATTAAACCCAGCCATGTTACACAGGCATATGCTTATGCTATCAATCACTGCAATTAAGTAATGTATGATGGCAAAAACAAAAACAAACACTTCCCACCCCACCCCTCCAAAAATACCAATAAATACCAATATCTCAAGACTAAGGGATTACACAAACAACATAATGTATTGCCAGGTTTAATAAATCAATCACTGAGGATTCGTGAAAAGGCTTAAAACGGGCAATGTGCCGATTGTCTTTTCTCTGTGGTATTTCTAGGCACGTGTTACAACGGGAGAAGCTTACGCAAACAGTATAGTTAGTGATAATTTCCCATTACCTCAGCTAGTAGAGTGCTAGATTTCGGGTCAGGAAATCGGAGGTCATATGTTTCAAGCATTACATCTGAGCTATGGTTGTATCGCCCAAACCAGAGCCATGGATTTTATAGATACGAAGAAGCACTGTTAGGAATAGAACATCAACACTCATATGCTGATTGTTCTGACCTATCTGGTGACATTAAATAAAACAGATACATGGATATCGATGTTTTCCATGTCAAGTGCGTTAAATGTAAAGTAGTTTGGTTGAATATTTCTAAGGTTTATTTATTTATTTATTTATTTAACTGCTGTACTCATGAATATTTTACTTATACAACGGCGGCCAGCAATATTGTGGGAAGAAACGGGGCACACGACCGTCAACAGTTTGCAGACCTGAAGTTCGAAGAAACGCTCTTAAACATAACATTGAGGGATGTTGTAGCTTAACTCCTCTAAAAGGAAAATTTATTTATTTAATTGGTTGGTGTTTTACGCCGTACTCGAGAATATTTCACTTATACGACGTCCAGCATTATGGTGGGAAGAAACCGGGCAGAGCACAGAGGAAACCCACGACCATCAGCTCTAAAAGGAAAAGGGTCAAATTTGTAATCGAATTGTCTATAGGCCTAATATTCATGTTTATATAATTCTAGACCAATGGCGTCTAATAAATTGCAATTAACATCACCTCATTTCCCCCCTAATTCTGCTTAAGCTATGGTGCTAGGGGGCGTATAAATTGCTACTATTTATACATTTACGAGAAACAGTTAGAATAAAACCCTGACTGAGGCCGTATTTCACCGGTTATGTGTGACCATTTGCCAGTTATCACACTGTCGTCGCTGCTCTAGTTTTGCTGTCTATACTGTACGTCTTTTACTGTATTATATTGTCGTAAAATAATTTATTTACTTCTCTCTATCAGTTCAATGTTTGTTTTCAGTTGTGTCTACACCGAGCAACACAGTGGTGGGGAGACACCAAGCGTATTTTGATGTTTGTTGAAGCCACTCGGGTTGGTTGATAACAACGCGTAGAAGAAAGAAAAAAAAACGTCCTTGCTTTGTCATTCACGTTTTTGACAAATGTCGACAACAAACAGCGAGAGCTGGATTTGATCTTAGGACCTCACTGACCATTGGCAAACGCTTTCTTGGTTATGGATGTAAATAACCGTGCGGAGAATGGCGGAGGCCTCCGTCAGTTGTAAGCTTAGGTGTTCCATTTAAGGCAATGCCTTGAGTCTGTGAGTCAACAATAGGCACTCGATAATATAACAGATACAAAAAATGTTAACACATTGATAATGTTGAGTAAGTAACCTTAACTGAGGTAACTTACAAGAGACAGTATTTCACCGTTTGCGTGTGACTGGAATTCGCCACTCATCACACCGCTTCTCTGGTTTAACTCTATATGCTGGAAGTCTGCTGTTATAATAATAATTAAAGACTTCAGGGGTCAATTCTATAAAGCCATTTCTGACTTAGGTCAAAATTTTAAATACAGCCTTAAAGCTTGTTTTTGGGTCCACCTCGTCAGTATTATCTTAAGACGAACATCCAAATTTCAATTTACAGTAGCAAAAACTCAGCACCGTTAAGAAAATTTAAATTTTGACTTTAGTCAGAAAGGTTCATAAAATGTTCATAAAACTGTGTATTTCTCGGATTTCTCAAGGAGAACACCGAACTTTAGCTTTCAATCATTTTTAATACACTAAAATAAGATATGTTTAAACCAAAGCATTCTCAAATATTTGGATGGAACTAAACCCAATATATACCCATGTGCTTAACATAAAATGTATGTAAATGTCTTTAAAATAAATTTACAACGCATTTCAAAATGATTGTCGTGCAGTATTTCAAGAATCACTGGTTTGAATATCGTCGGTGCATATATGCAGACCCAAGTGTCCACTTCCTGATAACATACTTTAATGAACTCTCAGTAGGCTATCAACGCCCAAGAATTCAAGCCCTTTCAGAGAACAAAGCAAATTAACTTCCGCTCAAACCTTACAAAAAGCAGATTCTAAATCCAGAGTGTTTAGGTTTTTAGCTAACCCCATCTGTGTACGTAATGTTTTTGTCCTCGCAATGTTCATTTGTTTTCTTTCGACGTAAAATCAGTCAGGCGTACTGGATAGAAACGTCTCTTCATTGCATGTGCGACCTCGGTAACGACACATTTGTCATATCGTAAATATGCCGATTGTGTTAATGCTACATCAATATTTTATCTTCTTCGTCTGTGGGGGGAGGGGGGGATCATTTTAAAGATTTACAGCATAGAAACTAAAATAAGAGAAAAGTGTAACAGTTGGAAAATGGTCACGTGAAATACGGTCTCCTGTCATTCCAATTTCCTTAGAGTTTTATTCTAACTGTTTATGTAAATGATAAAATAGTAGCAAGTTACACGCCCCCTAGAACCAGGGCTTCAACAGGATTAGGTGACAAAAAAGCAGTGATGTGATTACAATTTATTAGACGCCAATAGTCTGACGGTCGGAAACATGGAAAGCTTTTAATTGTTTTCGCTGTCGACCTTCTTAAATTGTAGCTGAAGCTGGAGTCTAACACGTGACTCCATTGGAGCTTTTTCTAGCGAGAATCAAATGATTTTGGTCTTCCTGATCGCATCTTTGATATGAATAATCATCATTATAAGATGGACACTACAAGAAATATTTAATCTTTGTTTAAGTGATTCAGTCTGCCTATACCTTTCTCCAAAGCAAAAAGTAGGGCAACATTCAAACATTTTTTTTTGCCGAAATGAAAACAAACGGTTAGTAGTGTAGTTAACTACATTATATTAAATTATTCGTCTGATCATGTTTTCCTTCATTGCGTTTCAGGTTTCACAGAAATGCAAGTGCAATATTTGTCGTCTGCAGGTATTCCATTTCACCTGTAACTAGATTTTTGGACATCCCAAACAATGGCCGATTTTGGTATATATTTCTTGGAATCGCAGAGCTTATGTTGAGCTAAGTAGCCCATTATATGGTTTTAGTCTTATACTTAGTACTGCAGAGCTTATGTCGGGCTTAAATGTCGCGTATTAAACCAAGCTGATATTCTATGTCGCATGATAACCGAAGGCGGATGTCGCTAATGACAATTAATAGAGATCAAAGCGAGAACAGACGCCTTGTACTCAAACCGAATGTTACAGTAACGCTGTAAGAAAATCAGACTTTACTAGCCTTGGTTATGTTTCATCTTCAGTCAGATTTGTACTTTGCTTGATGTGAGGCAGCACGAGAAAAAGGGTTTAAAATTTATAAAAAGAAGCAGATAATACATGAGCTCTTTCCTCACGACAACGGATTATTTTGATGAAACAAATAAGAACTGCGTGCTCTTCGCTTCATTTTCTTTTCACCTTTAAACAGGCGAAACGGCAAGCAATTGTTTTCCAATATAAAAATAAAAACACACATAAACTACTAAAATTACTTCTGTAACAGTCAGTAATTACTAACATTACATCGATAAGTACAAAGATAAGAGGTTGGCCTGAAGGTGACATATATCACTGTTATCAGTGTGTATGTTGTCTATACCAAGGTACACTGAAAGTTAGCCACTTTCCTGATCTACACACACATCTGAACAGATTATTTACTGGATTTTCACTTACAGCTGCTGTGTTTCTGTAACAATTTAAAACATCACATTAGTGTACCGTCAGGAAGAGCAGGAAAGGCGCCTTTATCAAGAATGGTATCTGAAAAGTAAACTACATCTAGAATTAAAGTGCCATGAAAACGGGCATTAGCATCACATGGAGTGCAATGGAAACGCTAACCAGCACAGGAATGCAATAAAATCACGAAATAATACATGAGTTCACTGAAAAGGCGGATTAGCACAGTTACGAACGCATGAACTGAGATGAAAGCACAAATAAGTGCGAGCTGGCGCAGATCCCCAAATTAATACCATCATCCATAGAAAAGTCTTGTACCAACACCTGACATTGAGACAGGATTTTATTTCACCACTTTTGCTTAAACAGGATATGGCGCAAAACGTACACATTTTTGCTTTTATAATAATGTACACCACACTCAAAAGTGTACGCTTTTAGTAACAAGTAGTTGCTTGCAAAGTTTAACCTTTCTTTTTTTAATGCAGTCCCTTGTATAAGTGTGTGATTTCCATGCAATCCCTGTCAAACTTATACCATTTTGCTGTACCATATTCCAGCGCTAATAATTTCTTGTGTACCTAAACTCGCTGGCTACAGGTAGAAAAAAGGTATAAGACTTCATCGACATCTATCCTAGGTTATAACTGAGATAAGCTAGCCTAATACCGGAAGAGTGTTGTCGAGTTTTAGTCTCTAAAGTTCTCTGTCTCAAAGTCGTATAAAGCGTCTACCTTTCTGTCTACTTGGAATATGACCTACATTGCTAACAGCTGTCCACCTACGTGCACACAGTTTTAAGCTTGATGACAGATTATACTAACAGAGAAATACAGCTCATCTACATGATGTCAGATGGTCTTCATGTAACGGAATGACTGTCAAATGGTACATAACAAGGAACTATAGTATTGCATCAACCCGTGTTATTAATTCATGTCTAGTTCACCGTTGCGCTGTTGCTAGACAAGACAGTGTTTTCTGCAAAGGGACAATATAACTATAGATAAAATGAACCTAATGCAGCGTTTTGGTTAGGCCTATATTCTTTGGGCACATTTTGGGTGTAAGCTATGCTGTTGCAAGTTTACCATAATTTTGGGCGGAAAGAAAAGCAACGAGGCATATGCATCAATAAATACTTAAAAATTCACCAAACACTAATTCGAAGTGTATGTGTAGGTCAGATGAAAGACCATCAAAATTAGTTAAATTCTTCAATTTTTGTTTTTCGAATTTTTTTGAAACATTACGTTCCACAGTGCCATTTTCTGACCATATTGTGACCAGTGACGAAAGCATTTGACACATTTAAAAATATTCTAATAATAAAAACGAACTATACTTAAACAGTTGGTTATGATATTTATTGTCACACTTGAGGGACATTCGCTTAACCTTTCTTCTGCGGCACATTTATTTGGTTACAAACATAAACCCAACTGGGAAAAGATAAAATAGTTTGAATTCAAAAGCGTTGAACCTAGGAGTCAAGATACCCCCCTTCCTTCTCGATCTCCACCTGCTATATCTATATTTTCCTTGGGTATGCACGTGTTACAAGATATACATCAGAAACAATCATGCAAAAATGAAGCAAAAATTGTAATGAAAAAACTTGATGAAAGCTGAGGGCTTCATTCCTCAGCAGCCTCGCTTTCACAGCACTTACATAAAATGCTGTGAGGATTTAAAATCTTGTTAAATAAATGGTTAGGTATGGCGGTTTCATGAGTGAAAAATAATAGATATAATCGCCGGCCATTCAACTGTGGAGACGGCTATGTTAAATTTTTATACGTGGTCTTCTAAGGTCAAATGGACTCAACAATTCTTTTGCTTATCCTGAATATAATCTTTACTTAACTTTAATCTTTACTTAAATCAAATCTTCTACTGAAATCAAAGCTTCTACTAAAATCAAATCTTCTATATAAAATCAAAATCTTCTTCTTAAAATCAAACTTCTCCCAGCCTCAGCCTTGTTTCCTCCCACCATAATGCTGGCTGCGTCGTATAAGTGAAGTACTCTTGAGTTCGGCGTAAGCACCAATCAAATATAAACAATAAATGAACTCAAACTTCACATGCAATTGTCTAAGTTAAAAATATAGATAAAACCATGCACACTTATTTTTTATTTGCTTTTTGAGTAACGCCACACTCTACAATTGTTTCACTTATTTGACTTTTAATTCGTGTCTCTTGCAGTTGGAGTCGCGTATTTTATGTATGCCAGTGAGCCACCTCCAGTTTTCCGCTTTCAAATGGATTTTCATTAACAGACGCCTGCCACTGTAAGGAATGTTTTTAGCTATTACTTTTGTCTCAAGCATCCTTTTTTCAACCCCTTCAATGCAGGAAAGTCTAATCAATATAATGATGGCAATATATCAAGCTTTTCTTTACTACGTAACATCGTAGCACAGTGTACGTATAGTTTACATTGTACAGCCTGCAGAAGGATATATTTATACAAGCGTCTACTGGGAAATCTCCAAAAGGTGCACACTTTCAGTGGCGTTAAAGATACTGCAAGTTGATTTCGACTGTTCATTGTTCCCTTTTCTTTCGCTTGGGTTGCATTCAATTATAAATGTGTTGTTTGTCTTCTGTATATATCCCTTTTTCCTCGAAGGAATTTGGCAAGCAGCCCATTATGGTTGTAGTCTTATGGTTAGTATCTTAGAGCTTATGTCGAGCTTAGGTACTTCTTGTTCACAAAAGCTGATATTGTGTGTCGCGAAATCACTCTCTTCTATATCATAAGTTGTGTTTTCAGTCAAATTTGCACTTAGCACGAAAGAGGTTTTAAATGTATAAAAAAGCAGATAATACTTTTGCTGTTTTCACACGAGAGCGGAATCTATTTATAAACAAAATTAAAGCCTGTTTTTTTAAATGATTTCTTATGTTTTAAAACAATGAAGACGGCAGTATTCGTTTTTGTAGTTTAAATCAAAACAGAATAAAAACGAAATGACACACTTATTATCAAACAACTTCATTTGTTTACGTCACATTTATTGTAAACAGAGGAATTCACTTGAAGGTGCTACACATTAATGTTCCCAACAATTGTCAGTATACAACTAAGGCATGCAAGTCGTCCTAAGTTGTAATGTAGACAGCTCTCCGAACACATTTTTCACCGACCTCTCGCTGGAAAGTGCAGTCTGTCTTTAATGGGTCCGCATGAAGATGTGAAGATTCAATAGCGTGCTAAAGAATTGTGCATGATGGTAACTTGTCCGAATTACCACATCGGCGTAGTGATTTTACGAGTTAGCTAAGGAGGGTACTGAAAACAAGTCCGGAGTCATAGAAAAGGGGTGTTCCAGGAGGGAGCTTTAGGACAGGAGTGCACTCACCACATAGAGTTTCCAGACAAAGCAATAAGGACTATAATTAGTAACGGAAATGCAGTGAAGGTAGCACAGGGGCTCGCAATGGGCTAATACACCGAACCAGTGAACTGAATTCGTGAATCGGCACAACTGTGCACTGAAAAACCCAACTTAGTGCTGCAAGTTACGACCTGTCAAATAACATTGTCGTCTGAAGGAAACAACTTCTTTGTATAACCTACACCTTGCCAGCTTAGCTCTAATCTAACGTTATGGAAACGCGCACTATTTTGCTCTAATAGCATTTTGTGCAAACGTGTACGAATATTAGAACATAGAATATCGTGAAAGTATATATGGTTCTATTTGAATGCTTCAGTGTGTGGTAACCCTGCGCAATTGTTTATGATTTCGATTCGATGCCACCTCTTGCCATACGTTACCATGTTGCTTTACCACAACGCCTTGCAAACCTGTTGGACTAACGCATCTGATGGTGACATACTTCATAACGTAGTGTCTGAGTGTTAGCTAAATACAGAAATAAAGTAAACGAATTCGTCGACACGCACTGTTACTTGAGATAAGGAGGTCAATCCTGGATGAATGTTGTTAGGCTTCAGCCGTCTAATTTTTGACTCATGGCCTTATCAAACATATACTTTGTTTGTCTTCTTGGAATATGTCCCATATCACCAACAAATTGCTACCTATATAGCACACTCCATGTACAAAAATGTGCCACTGTTAATCCGATTATGCAGGCAGTGACCATCTGTTAAGCTCTGTGTGTCCCTAACTTACATTTCTTTGATCAGGCGAAACAGTTTCCATTTGCACAATAACGTGGTTTACACTCTGATACCATTCTGTCATTTTGAGGTGCTCTTCCAGAGGCGTGATCAATAAGCACAAATTCCTGTGTCTCCTGAAGATGAAAAAGAACGACATTGTTGAAATACTGAAAGCGTCAGATAGTCCGTTTATTGTTTTGTTTATTTTTTGCATCATTAAACGTTAATCTTGTTTGCTGATCCACATTGTGACGACCAAAACAGGAAACCTGGTTTTCGTGCCAAATAAGAAACATCACCACATCATAACTCTTCACCATCCTTTTCTAGCTGCAATGACTTTCCACAAAACGCTTTAATAGATCTCTAAATCGTACTGTTGATATCTTCTTCTTGTAGAATTTTGGCTGAAGATATCAACTGAACCAAACTGCTGAACAACAAATAATTCAAGACTAAGGCACTAATGCTATGTTACACCCAAAATATGTGCAATTATACCGGAGTCACAGGTGTTTTATGCAACATGTTTTTGCAAGAAGTCCATGTGGCAAAATAAAAACTTTCCCTTAAACAGGAGAGGAGAGCAGCTGGTCAGTAAGAAAGAAGGCGTCGTTAACCGACGTTGAATCGATTTTTTTTACTCTACACGAAGGGCACATACAATGAGGCTATCGCAGTTAACCCTGTAAATAACATAACATGATTAAGTTGCTGATATTTGGTGTAAGTCCCTCGTTGCATTTCTCAGGTAATCAAATTTGTCATAAAACAACAATTCTGGGTGTGTGACGATCTTTTATATTAGGGAATCGGTCATGTCATCAAAATATTTTTGGGAAATGGAGAGACCTATGTGTTGAATGTTGAAAAAGTAGGTTGAGAATATTTCATATTGGGTGTTAACAATTTTCTGCAAAACTGTAAAATAGTTGTGGAATTTCGTGACATAAACAGGTTGTTTTGGATTAGGTATTGGGTTACTCTCTTAGTGACGTTGTAAACATTTCAGTATATATTACCCATGGTTTTTAGTGTTCATTAAGCGTCTGGGCTTTTATTCTTTTTGAAAATGAAAATTAAATTTGGACTGCTTAATTTCATTTATTTTTAAATATTTTTTTCGTTAACATTTTAGTAAATGGGAAAAGAAACTAAGAAATAACCTATACCATGATATAGAAGATGGCATTTAATTTAAAGCGGGTCGTTGGTGAGTGCTTAGGATGCTTGTCTTGTATTCGCTAGAACACGTAACAGGGAGTTTTTGGAAATGCGCGCTCTCACTTTTTGTTGGAGATTTCGTGACCCCAAGCGGCGGACGACATTTGCGTGGTTTATCGCGGGCACTCAGTAATTCCCGACCCACACAAATGACTGCCATCGTCTAAAAGAAAATGTCTTGATTATGACGTGAAACAACAATCAGATAAATCAGATCAGATAGACAACAGGTGTGTACATCTTGTTACCTTACGACCAAACCTCTCTCTCAGCGAAAAAATGAAAGAAAGGATACCTTACTAAAGAAATTACACACCCTAATTCCTCAACCTTTTCGCATATGAAAGAGCAGCTTTCGGTGCAATTTATTCACACTTATGATCTTATTTTGGAGACAAAATTACATTGGTTGGATTGGCCAATTTCAGGGCTTCACAAAAAGTATTTTTTAACAGTGTACACAGGACAACACCTTCAGAATATGCTTGAAATTCCAGTAATTCATAATTTGCTCTGTCTTATCATCTTCTAATACAAAGCAAATGACGTCATCATCAAATCTGAGATTAAGATAGTCGTCCATTAATCCCAGACCAAAGCCAAAGACTTCAATGTTGAGAAAGGAATGAGTTAATAAAGGGACATATATGATCACGGCTAAAAACACAGTGGCGTAGATGAGATCAAATCAAAGGTGTAATATTGAAAAACATAAGGTTTGTGCAGAAATACAACAACCCTGAGGAGAAAGCCAATTGTTGGCAAATACCTTCTTACGATACATATCCCATATATGTGCGGAATCTCGAAAGGCCAAGCGAGACATATGTTACTTGGAACATAGAAGAATGGTAATGACATCGTTTTTTTGAAGGCACGGGTTTCCAGCCTGTAAAAATGTCCGTAGTTCTGTCCCGTTTGGAAGAAATCTTGGCAAACCTGTCTCTTCACACACCATCCAATACCACATAGGCCAATGTACTGAATATTGATCCAGTAGAATTGGTTACGATATATACAAGAATGTGCACTTTGTTGACAATTATAATGTGTGTGTTTTTTTACTGTGTTTTTGTTGGCAAACTGTAATATGAATATAAGAGTTAACGCGATTCCTATGGGGTTTAATTTCCCGCCTTAGTACTACCCAGTATTGAATATTGCATACTTTAATGGCGATAAAAAAAAATTGGAATAGGATTGGTAAGCTTGGTATCAGTTATTAAAACAATATATGGTTATAGCGCAATGTAAGTGACATGTATAATGGTACTATAAGTCTTTTATCATATACAAATGGCCATTACTCAACTGATACAGAGGCTCCCTGTATTTTTCCGTAAAGGATGTTTCGTATATACATTCTCTGGAAACAGGGACTACTTTCAATGTTTACATTCAAAGCGTCCTCTACCGGGAAAAGCCCTGAACTAACCTCGGAATTTGGTGTGACGTAACTACAACAACAACATTAAATTGAACAGAAAAGACATTTAATGGTCTTCTTTTTAGCACACAAAAAACGAAAGCATGTTCTCTACAGCCGGGGAAGAATTGTGTAACTTTCAAGTCCAAAACTGCCAAAACTTTGATCGCGGCTCCCAAATTAACTTGTTTTACGCATCAAGCATGGTTAACACCGCGACATCGCGGCATTTATTAAAGCTCATTGAAAACTTAACTGACCTTCTGGGTGAAAATCCTTAACTTTAACCCCTAAAAAACCTAAATACAAGGTAGCGCAGATAAATATTCACATATTGATCAATCCCATACTGTGGATGATCTGATTTCGTGTCACTCAGGATCGAAAAAAATTGTCACATGAATCCGAAATTTAGCCCTACCGTTTCCATGAACCCGGTGTCTTTCGTCTTCCCATCTTCTGAATTTAAACAATAAAAACAGCAAATATATTGGGCGCTCACACACCCAGGACAGTCGTCTGTAGTTTCATCATTCATTTCTACTGTTGGGCCATGATCGATGTTCACTGCTCATTTTGAATATTTCCAATAAAGTCCTCAGAGCGACAGCGGCACACGATCAGTAGCTACTCAGCCCCACGGGGACGGTATTTAAAAAAAATACAGATTTTACATCACTGTTTTTATAGCCAACCCTTGTGATTTTAACCCATACTGCAGGTTGAAACTCTGCACGTAGGCCTATAGCCCAGGTATCTCTCACGTGACGACAGAGCGTGAGGGGATTCCCCTGTGCTGTACGGATTTGACTGCGTTTCGCAAAGTGGCGCCTTCGCAAAAGTCTAAGCTCTTGAATGTTCACTATATTGATTTATTTTAAATAGTTTGAAGCTGAAACTAATGAAATAGAAATTTAAAGAATTTATAGATGAACTTCATTTTGTCGGTGGAGGGTCTCTAGCTGCAGCAAGTTGGTCTTCCCATTGATGAAAAACCATGTGCGTTTTGTCTGATGTCGGGCTTCCCATCACCTTTGCTCTTCGAGCTTGGCCGATACAACAGGCCGGCCTCAAACTACTGTAGCTTATACATCATCGCGGATCACACGATGCTATGATAATCTCTGTGTGTAATTCTGAAAAATGCATGTGCTTGGCAAGGCACCAGTTGGCAACAAGAGCATAGAAAGATTAGATAATACGTGATATTACCATGACTTCTTCCCACTTCTGTTCACACAGGTAGTTACTGTTGGAGTCAGTAGGAATTTTTTTTATCTTCATATGGATATAGGCATATGGATATAAGCATATGGATATAAGCATATGGATATAGGCATATGGATATAAGCATATGGATATAGGCATATTTCCCCGAGAACTACTCACTAATTTCAGAATTCGTTGATGCACATCTACTACCTAGACACAATCACCAATTGTTCTGACACTCTGTTGCTTTCATCAACAATGTGTCTTTCATCCATTCGATAGTATCAAAGAGACGAAAGACAACAGAGCCGATGTATCTGTCGATGTTTTCAAAGCGCGCATATTATTCATAGGCCGGTTATCCACTTCTTTGACAAGTTCTACATGTTTTTTTTACTGAGTCTGTAAGTTCCTTCATTGTCATTCTGGGGTATGACAAGCTTTCTTGGTTCTCTTATTCAGAGAAAGAATGAAGTATAATAAATATGAGTTGTATCAGGCTGTGTCATATGTAGACAGGAAGCACAGAAAGTCCGCACCAGGACTTTTGAGGAGACTGGATCACACTCACGATCTTTTTCTTATTTCCGCACAGCAGTCAAACTCCAATAGCCGTTGGCGGATTAAGGTCCGGATATATCGGCTTATCCTTTTCAGCGACCAACAGCCACAACGCCTCCGCTGTCGAGAGCAATACACCCTGGAATACTTTCAAGTTTACTCCGGCAGTGACAGAATTAGCTCCAATCTGTGCTTTGTTGGACTTTGCCCGTGTACACCAGTTTTAGGACATGCAGGGTGAAAGCAAAGGTGTTAAGATCCGGAGGCATTTTAGACATCATTTAGATGTTTGGACAACAATGGTTACTTGTACGCATAAAAGCCGTAATCTCACAATCCAGGGCTCCTCTGTATCGTGCGGTACTGTATATGTTTTATTATATATAATAATAATGAATATTTTGCTTATGCACCGGCGACCAGCATTATATGATGGGAGGAAACTTGGAAAACCCAGGGAAACACACGACCATCCGCAGTTTGCTGTTAGATGAAAGGAGAGGGAGCCAGCATAACCTGGACTTGAGTCCACAGCGATCGACTTGGCGACAGCTCCTGGGTCATGATCATTGCGCTGCCCTGCCAAGCAAACCACTCGGAACTGTTTAGAAATGCCTGTGGAATACTGTGTACCACCCCACTTTTGATGAATGTATAATTTGTATTGACAACTTGACATGCTATAACCATAACATGGTGCGGTTTAGTTCTGCGGATGAGAGATCGTAGGCTAAGACGGATACTAAGCTGCATCACACGAAGGCGGGCATACAGTTGTGTCCCAGGTTGTTTATGACCAAACTTTTCGTGAAACATGAAATACTGAAATATGTAGCATAACAGTTCTATAGTCCAGAAGGTAAATGCGGGCCAAATTCTCGTAAGCAACGTGATATCCTCTATTTATCATTACGCTTTCGGATATGTGAGAATTGTTGCTGATGTCAGCTTTGATTTGGTGAATGACACAGTACACTTATTAATGTGTAAAGGTCCATGTGCAGGTGTGTATACATTTAATGTGAGCTCCATTCACATACACGAACAGAAGCTTTCACCTTCGTTATTTATTTATTTCTCATACCAGCTGGATGTTGAGTTTACTACTTGAATGATTTAGAGGAAACCATCGTTAATCTGGTGATAGGTCTTCCCCTATAGCGGACTGACTGTCAAATGGTGTGAGACAATGTACGATGGTACTACATTAAACTGCATTATTAATTGGTAAATACACGTGTGTTGTTAAATCGCTAGAAAAGAAGATGTTTTCTCCAGTGTATACTGACTATAGAAAACATGACCCCATCTCAGCGTTTTGGTAAGATCACATTTTGGGTTAGCGTAGATCGTGGGATATTTATCATGTCCTTATTCAGATATGAAAGCCAACCCCCAAGACAAATACACCATCAAGTAGATAAAATCACTGAACATAGAATTTTTGAACATTAGTTAATCTACATCATCAGCTTAGTTATAGATGGATGCTATTATGTTATGGTTAGGTCCGTGGTGGAGGTGATTAGCGTACCAGTGTGGGACAATGATCCCGGAACCTCTCACCAGTACGCTCGCTGTGAGTTCATCCAGCTCTCCTGCCCTACGTGGGAAGGTCTGCCAGCAATCCGCGGATAGTCGTGGGTTTTCCCCGGCTTCTACCCGGTTTCCTGTCACCATAATGCTGGCCGCCGTCGTATTAATGTAATATTCTTGAGTATAAAAACAATCAAAGAAATAAACAAATAAATCTATTTATGACTATGATTGCCCCAAGAGATTAAAGGAAGCATGACCGCTACACAACATTTGATTAAGAACCTTGAGTCACATTTTCAGTTTTAAATAGATCGTTGCATTTGAATCATGCGTTTTGTCCTATAGGGAACAGCGAGACATATATATCTCATTAAGTGCTCAGGAATCTGAAAATCTTGATATTTAAATTGCTGTCGATGGCAATGTAATTTCACTAAAAACTTGGTTATTGCAGGTATATGATGAGATAAATCAAACTTAAACAGCTAATTTTGACGTGTGTGGTTTGGGTCCCTTCAGTCATCCGACAACGCAGCAGATTTAGAAGTCAAACTGAATGTTTCCCAGATTTCTGCTTTGGTATTCTTTCTTTGTTCACCGGTGTACAAGCAATCCGTCTGACTGTTTTTGAAAGAATTTAGTGGGATTCAGTAGTCAATGTGGAGTTGTAAAAAAGCGGAGAATTAATCAAAACAAGGGACGTAAACCTCTTTGAGGAAATTGTTAACGTGGAGCAAAAACGGCCGCAGCTGTTTTTGTTTTTATACTTAATCTCACGGGATAGGCTCTTAGCCTTTCTTCTTATGAACATTTAATTGGCTACGAGCATAAGCCCATCTGGGAAGAGATGAAATAGTTTGAATGGAAGGCTCTTGACAGCCTACACAAAAACATTCATACCGTGGTAAAAACACATAGCTTTCTGCTGTAGAGTATTTGCCCTACCTATTCAGTTTCGAGCATCCGGGTTCCTCGCAAGGCGCGGGAAGTGATAAAAAAAACATGGAGCTAAACATGGGCGAAATGCTGATTTTTGCCGATTCATAAAGTTTGAAGTTTTACAAGACATGGAAACTATCATACTGGAAGATTAGGTACATTCTCATTATTTCTTTGCCTAAAATCTAATTTTTTTCCATTAATGCTCGTATTCCTCAAACACCATGCCCTTCTTCAGAAATAGTCTATATATAAACCAAACATAAGACATTAAGTCAAAGGTTTTAACATTTGGGCGGCCACTGCGACCTTTGTGTGTTTGTAGGTCAGTGAGATTTTCTTTCATCTTCTTTAAAAGGTCGTTTGCTCTGGAAAATACAGTGAACAAGGCTTCCAAGGTTGTGAGATTTTCACTTCCGGTATAAACGAGGTTGAATCCCGATTTGCGCTAAAACTCCGTTTCTAACATTGGCACTCTTTTGGCTCCCTCGATTTACACTCAACATAATGATACAAAAGTATTAGCTTGCCTAATATCAACGTACTTTGCTTAGCTTGGGTGTCATCTTCCGTGTGGTTCGCATTATGTTTTAGTCAGGTCGCATTATAAGAATGTCGCATCTGAAACCAGCCAGCTACAAGAAGAGAGTATGCCCTCTAACTAATATTAAAGGATTAGTGTCCAGATTTAACTACTTGTCCTAATTATAAAGATTGTACTCTGTTTAACAGTATGATACCAGAAGGGCTTCTGAGAAACGTAATAATGACTTAAAATCTAACAAAAACAATAGATTTGCTACCCTAGCCAATCTCCAGTCGGCCGCCCCGTAAAGATCAGCGGGTGACGTATGGATGGCAAACTCACGTCTAGCTGGCCAATATAACCTGGGAATTCGTATCGAAACGATATCATTTTTTAGATGGATTCTGGCTAAAAAGAAGCAAATTTACTGCTGTATAAATTTGAACCCATAGCGGACCTCGTAGAATTCATGACACTGTCATCTCTTGTCAGACTTTACATTCCGAGTTTTCAGACGTTGAATTTGATTCTGTCCAGGCATTTCCAACCGCACTGGCAATACGGACTATTAAGCTACAGCTTTGTCCGGTGTTACACTGCATATCTACATTTGGTATGTAAATCTGATTTAGTATTTATTATTCTTTCCTTCTGTCCGCTTCACAATAAATATGATTATATACCCGGAGTGGATTTACTTCAAGAATGGGCTCCCTGGGATTAATTTTTGTGCATTTAATACAGATAACACTTAAACATATTCTTACAGGTGTTTAATTTTCCTAATTATATTATAACCAGAATTACTTAAGCACGTCTAATAGGTATTACATAGGGTGGTTTTAATCCTTTTTTCTTTCCTGTTCTGTCGCTGACCCTCGTAATTTGGATCAGAGTTTAAAACCATGGGAGATTGATTATCACTATGTAAGATTGTTTTCGCACCTACCCTGAGCAGTTTTCAAAGAGGTGTCACTTGTTGTCGCACGTTTGATGAATTATTTTAATCAACAACCAGTATTTCAGTATTTCTTGGGACTGTTTTCGGTTTTAATTGTCCTGTGTAGCCGGTCAGAAACCGCTGGCATTGCCGTAGCTATCAACTGGCCATTGTGTTGTTGTATTTTACACCCAATAAGCCCTATCACCAGAGATTATACACAACATTTAAAGCCTAATTTTCCCTCTCTCTTATTAAAATTTAGCTGCTCGCGAGGGTTTCTTATCCTAACTCCCGCCAGCCCGGGAAAGATCTGGCTGTTTGGGTATAAAACTCTTCTGTCTTGTGCCGTAAATCCACGCTTTCCTGAGCGTCAAATTGTCTGGAAACTTGAAAAAACTAACTCCAGGGTTCTTCGACGGCCTCTTTTTACAACCCTACGCAGAATAGCAAACAATTTCGTGGAGAAATGATTGTTGCCGTTTGTATGGCGTTCTAACACTGAACTAAATGACGAAGGAGGGCCTCCGTGGCTCAGTTGGTTAGTGCCATAGCGCAGCGTACTGACCCAGGAGCCTCTCACCAATGCAGTCGCTGTGAGTTTAAATCCAGTTCATGCTGGCTTCCTCTCCAGCCGTACGTGGGAAGGTCTTCAGCAACCTGCAGATGGTCGTGGGTTTCCCCGGGGCTGTGCTGGCGTTCCTCCCACCATAATGCTGACCGCCGTCGTATAAGTGAAATATTCTTGAGTACGGCATAAAACACCAACCAAATAAAAAAACATGGCGAAGCTCTCACAGCTCGTAAGTGTTTGACTTGTATGACGTCATTCGGCGGAGACTATCGAGTGTTGGTGGAAAAAAAAGCATAAACCCAGCCTCATTATCTGGTCATTTTAATGCCATATTACTCAGACTACTGTACCCTTTTCCAATATTTTTTTCACACTCAATTTAACAATGTATACACGGATAGCTACGTATGAATAAATAACCAATCTGGACACTAATCCTTTCAGTCGACCAACCCACTCTCACATGTTGTTCTGCATACCAACACTGACCACTACGACATGTACCGCCATTGGCTGTCAACGCGTGTTGACGTTCATGGCCATGTTTTGCCAAAATAAGGATAAATTAGCAACGTATATTGCATGTGATCCTTTATGCACGTGTAGGTGGCTATGTATTGGCTAAATATCGGTTATTTGTCCATTCCGGACATTCTATAAGCCTTAGCACGATCAATGTCTCCACAGGCGGACGGATCTCTCGATGAATGACTGTTCGTTCGAGGTGAAGTGTTGACGTCATACGTGGAAATCGACGAACAAGTAAGCCCTCAAGCATACCGCATTTAACCATGTTGTCACAGTCTGGGACTATTTACCGTTATTATCTACCACTCTGACATCTGTGATGCGCCGTTGATTAGGCGAAGAGCGAGTAAGTCTTCGTGACGCATGAGATGAACCGGGACAAAGCAAAATTGTATTTACGCTGCTAAGTTCATTTAAGCCGCCTGTTGACGTACATGTATATCTATGGAAAGAGTTCACTTTTCTTACTGCATATCTATGGAAAGCAAAAGGAATCTCAGTGTTATTTCTGGGCCAGGGTTGTGTATAATCAGCTATCGTGGGCCGTGACCAACGTCACGTATGGCCTGCTTTAGGACAATGCAGAATTGTATTTACCATGCTATATCTGTTAAATTCTTTCTGTTGAGGCATGTTTAATGAGCATGGTTTACGTTTCTTACATAGTGTGTATATGCTAATGCTAATAGAATCTCGGTGTTATTTCGGGGCTAGTTTTGTGCCCGTACATAGATTGCTAGGTTCCTAAGGTGAACAGACAATACAAAATCAACGCGGCTTTGTAATGAGTGCCATAGCCTATTTATCAGTATTATACTGAGCAAATATTGACCAGTGTTAAAAGCATGTGTATGTCGAAATAGAGCAAACACATCAGTTTGCTAGTATACATATCAGCGTCTTACAATAAACAAAACCCTGAATTAATAGAGCAGAAAACAGAACATAGTAATATTAGACTTGTGCAAAGTTCAGGTGTTTTGTTCCACAGAAATGTGTGTTGTACGTTGCTTTTTATTAACTCATTTCGAAAGTAAAGTTGCACAAACACCATCTGTTATAGAATGACTGCATCTGGTAAATGACAATTTATAAGTGTAGCAATGCTTAACTCATCATGACATATTATGACATATCAAATTACTTAGCTTAACTCGGTGTAATATGACTACGGATATAAAGCAGATCATTTGTTCCACTACTATAGTGAATGGTTATATATATATGTAGACATTACGTATATTGATGACTTTGAATCCGCCCGTGTTGGTAAAAATACGGGAATCATAAGTGGGAAAGGTCACACGTTAGTCCCTAAAATTCGGATATTTACCCTGGACCTTCTGTCCATTCATGAAAAAGACCGCTATCGTATAAGCGAAATAACCTTCACAGCAGCTTTAGACAGGAATTAGTCAATTGAAATCACATTCCACAACTAATTATTTGCAGACTTATGATGTTGATAAATTATTTAGATGATTTTCCCACGGCGGACAAAATACTTCGCTTTTCATTGGACAGTATCAGTCACTAAGGGAACATGTATATTTCCGTATCCTGCATGAAACGTTATACATGCGTCTGCTGACTGGGTTATCTCCTTTGGTTTGATTGTGAAATCGATGGTCACATTCGCCTATACATCGGTGATATGCAGTAGATTGGTGCATCTTTTGCGGGATAAATTCGTTACTTGGTTACTCAGGATACAGAAACATATAGTGTCAATAACCCTCATATTGGGCAATATATTTCCGCATCCTGTCACAAAATAACTTTGCAACTGATAGTAATTTACTCCTTTTAACATTTACTGTTTAGAAAGGTTTCATATGCTAATGCTTTGGAAGGAGGTTGCTGGGAGCAGGTGTCTTCCGCCCCAGAGGTGCGATGCAGTGATCACCACCGCTAAACATGGTATTAGTACGTGATCCAATAATGGTCTGCTAATAGTGGGACGCAGTGTAAATGTATACTATCCTTCTGTACTACGCTTCCGCATTTCTTATTTTATTTATTTTTTTGATTGATGTTTACTCAAGAATATTTCACTTATACGACGGTGATCAGTATTATGGTGAGCGGAAAACGGGCAAACCCGAGGAGAAACCCACGACCATCTGAACGTTGCCGCCGCCGCATTTCTTATGGATATAAAGGATAAGAATTGCAATTTCCCATGGAATAATATCCGGCGGGAGATAAGACTGATGTATGCAGTGTTTGTCCTGACATTTAGAAAACGTTTACCTTGAAACAATCAGCCAACTGAAGGACATAGAAAGCAATCACGCAACAAAACAACAGACGGAACTGTAACCTCATTCTTCAAATACTCTACTTGCTGAAACTTTCGTTGTTGCTGTCCTCGATTTTCCACTAAAGCAGTATAATAAGAGAGCTTACATATCTGTAGCATGTTTCCAGTGAGATCCAGGTGCGTTGACAGAGTTGTGGTTTTGAATAGTGTTAACTGTCACGTGTCCAATTCTCGGAAGATAAGAAAATGACAAAGTCTGTCTACTCGCCTGGCGATCTGTCGAGGGTGTTACTATCAACACATGACACACAGAAGCAAAGACGTCCCCTCTGGGTCTTCTTGACAGCTTGAATTTGAAACCCCACGTCAGATGAACTCAGGTTGTTATTACGGAAAGATGAACGACTTAACAGATATCAAATGAAAGAAAACAATAACTTAGTTGTTGGAGACTTTCAGCACAAGGGAAAAGATCATGAAATTGTTGGTTCAGTATCAGTGTACTGCATATAAGCTTGGCGTCACGTGGAACTTGTGTTTTAGTGAGGCAGCATTTTATGTTGTGGGATTAGGTCCACAAGAAGACACAGTGCATGTACACACATCCAATGACTTCTCGTCGTCATATGCCTGAACAAATAGGCCCACGACGTTAAACCCCAAGCCTACATACATGTATTCATTTACACAGGATTAAGTTTATATAGTGGGATTAGGCCTGTACAGTGGGATTAGGCCTATGTAGTGGGATTAGACCTATATAGTGGGATTAGGCTTATATAGTGGGATTAAGCTTATGTAGTGGGATTAGGGCTATATTGTGGAATTGGGGTTGCATTGCAGCCTGAGCACGTGGTAGTGTTACATGGCTAAAACAAGGTTAAATGGAATGGTTCTTTGAAATTATTTTGAAATTGTGCCAATCGTTCACTATTCTCACCGAACTGATTGCATTTTGATACTTATCAAGGTGCTTCCACTGGTGGCAATATATATTAATTCTGAAATACTTAACTTCCGACAAAGGGTGTGAAAACTTGGGTGTGAAAACGGGTGGTAACATTCAATACATTTAAAAAAAAGTTATTTTTGTAGCTCTTGTCTGCAGATGAATTCACATGTTTGCAGCTCCTGGTGATCAGAAACGGCTCAACTAGGATATTATTGGGCGTGAAAGATGGTCTTCATGACAATGTAGCTATCACGTGGGGGATACCGACTGCTAATAAACAGTCGGTATACAAGTGAGTCAGGCTGTGACTAAGCAAGTGTCTTGTGTCCTGTGTTGACAAAGCTCTCAAGTGTCAAGCCGGAGCTAATTGTCTTGGTAAACCTAGGGATGTATTTACCGCGGCCACTAAGTAGTTCATTAGTCTTCTGTTTACTGCGAATTATGTACCGGAACAACGACAGCCTCAGGCCCAGGTATTACTATGGATTAACCAGTTTTCCAATATACAATGAAATTCAGCGTTCTGCCTTTAAGATATACTTTCTGTAGTCATAATTGCAACTAATCGGTGAGATTTGGGCTATGGAATCGCCATCCTATTAACATCTCAATAAAACGTTCTGCAATATGAAAAATGCGTGGAAATAAGGTTGCCTGACAATTGGAACAGTAGCAGGTAAGCATGCCAATAGCATGTACTGCTACGATGTTCACCAGGATGATCAAGAGAAGAAGAGGCTGGCTGTCGGATCGATCATTTAAACATCTCAATAGGACATTCTGCTTCATGATTTCAGAACCGTTGGAAACAAGGTTGAATGGCAACAGGATCAGTTTGATGTGAACATCTCGATAATATGCACTGCTAAGATCTCACCAGGATACTAATAGGATAACTTACAATCGGATCGCGATCTTGTCAACATCTCAATAGGACGTTCTGCTTTAAGATCTTAATTGGCTGGAAACAGGGTGATGGGAGATGGGAATAGCATCGACCGACACTCGGATCGAGTCCCTGTCAAAATCTTCGGCAATACTGAGTGTGTTGCTAAGACCTCATCTGGCATGACTGGGTGGTAGAAACGTCTGTCTGACAGCCTGTACGTCATTCCATTACCATGATTTGCATAAGATGTATACTTAACATTAGGTTACACTCCACTCCAATCACATTTATTTATTTGATTGGCGTTTCACACCGTACTCCAGAATATTTCACTTGTACTACATCGGCGAGTATTATAGTGGGAGAAAACCGGACAGAGAAACCCACGACCATCCGCAGGTTGCTACACTCCAAGCACATACGTACAATTAAGATCCATAGGAGAAATAACAATAATTTGGAAGTATATTAAAGTGGAAACGTTTAATAGTCTTGAACTTGATGTCTGAGGACTCCTGTAATATTCACGATTCTGAAGAGTAAATGATAGGTTATTTTCGCTCAACTGAAGGATGGCCACCGGATCCTCATCGAAAGTAAAAAATTGCTGACACAAAATCCGGTGTCTTGCTAAAAATATATGTTGAAAGAAACGATAGGGCAAAAATACTTCATGTGAACAGAAATGTGCCAAGCCGGAGCTAATTGTCTTAGTATATGTTTACCGCGGAAATATTTACCGCGGCCACTAAGTAGTTCATTAGTCTTCTGTTTACTGCGAATTATGTACCGGAACAACGACAGCCTCAGGCCCAGGTATTACTATGGATTAACCAGTTTTCCAATATACAATGAAAATCAGCGTTCTGCCTTTAAGATATACTTTCTGTAGTCATATTTGCAACTAATCGGTGAGATTTACTGATCAGGATCAAATCAACATCTCGATAATATGCGCTGCTAAGATCTCACCCATAATGCGTCAGGAAATCGCGTCACGCATCATGTGGCGACAGTCATGTGTACACCATATATTACGCTCAACTGAAGGATGGCAGCCGAATCCTCATCCAAAATGCAAAATTGCTGATAAAAAAATCCTCTGTCTTGCTAAAAAATATGTATTAAAACAAACAATAGGCAAAAATACTTTATGTGAACAGAAATCATCGGACCATTTGAATTCCGATGGGTACAAATCGTACACCACTATTGCTCGACATATAGCTGTAATTCATATAAGGACAAATAGTTTCTAAAATCATTAAGACGTTCCAGACTATATTGTGGTTATCTGCTGGACTATCGCGACTCTCAGCTTAAACAAATGTTTTTCCGGACACATCGCCTATACGACATGAGAGAATATATCCACCTTGTAAATTATCCTTTGTCACGTCTTATATATTTATTTATTGATTTTAATCTGCGTCTTACATTAGTGATAAAAAACTAATAGCCCATATATAACCTTGTAAATGACTGCGATGAGCATTCTATATAGGATCCCAAACAGAACCAGATTGAGTGCTCTCCGTGGCCGCGTCACGGAGTAATTCTACGCCAGTGAAATGGACACCAATGCATTTTTGTTACCTAATTCTGCTTAAGCCATGGTGCTAGGGGGCTACTAATTGTGAATTGCTACTAATTGTGGCATTTACATGAACAGTTAGAATAAAAGCCGGACTGACGTAGACTGACAAGCGGCCGTATTTCACTGGCTATGTGTGACCATTTGCCAGTTGTCACATTGTCGTCGCTGGTTTTAGTTTCTGGTTCTGGTTTTAACTCTTTATGCTGTACGTCGTTAATAATACTGTCACGGTGGCCAATCCTCCAGGCCAGGTCGAGGTTCAAACCCAGCTTTCGTTGTTTTAATTGTGACGTGAATTACAGTTATGTGGCATTCCTGCATGATACCTGGAGTAGGGTGATGGTTCACTTCAAGAAGCCCAGATTCCTCCACTTACTGGCCTCCATCAGACAAGTGACAAATTTTCATTTGTCAGGAACTTATTCACCGTGTTTCATTTCCCTTTACTTAAGGAACGCATTGTATTATCTTCGTTTTCAAACGTGGACTCCTGCTATCTGACGGGGTGTAAGGTAAACTGACCATTGCTCTTTGGCAATGAACGAGTGCTACATTACACACCATTTCGGGCTCAAATGTTAACCATTTACCCCCATAACCTATTCACCATCACGGGGCCTCCAAAGCCCAGATGTTGAGCACGCCAGCATGAGCCTCTCATCAATGCGATAGTTGTGATTCCAAGTTCAGCTCACGCTGGCTTCCTCTCGGGTTATACGTGGAAAGGTCCTCCAGCATCCTGCAGGTGGTCGTGGGTTTCTACCGGGCTCTGCCCGGTTTATTCCCACCATAATGTTGGCCACCGTCATATACTTGAAATATTCTCATATACTTGAGTACGACGTAAAACACCAATTATAAAAATAAGTGACCGCAATCATATTGAGTGCGGTGATAAACCACAATCTAATGACTAAATAAATACCCTTTTCAAACTTCTGTAATACAGTAGATATCAAGTGGTTAATCTTGAACACAAAATATAGAAGCTTTCTTCTCTTGTTTATATACCAGTATGCATGGCAAATGAGAATAGTAAATGAGGTACAGTGATGTGCGGCTGAATAGTGAACAACTTTGAATACACGGCCACATTGGATAGAACACCCTCACTCGTCTACTACAGATAATTACAATTTTCCCGATATTTAAAAGAATATAGCAGTATTAAATCCAAAGACTGCGTTGCTGATTAAAACGGGGAGCAATACACCACAGGAAGTTCTTTTCTGACCGGAAGTACCCTATGGAACCATTTGCTTCTGCTCGCCGATGCAGTCCCCTCCTGGCCACATTTCCGTTACACTCCATCAGATGCGTTGTCAGTGCCAGATAATCCTTTGTCGATAAGGTCACCTATTACATTTGCAATTTAGGACGACAATTAAAACTTAAAAAATGATTAAATATCTCCCAGGCATATTTTCGTCTAGGAAGAGGTGGTTTAAACACTTCGATCCGATGGAATATTGGCTACCTCCAGTCTAGGACATGTTTGTGACGGGAAACCAGGGTCATGAAGCTATTTTAGGCTTAATTCATTGTGACTACCATGGTAATATGTCTCTTTAACACTTGTCATTTGTTTATTCATGCCTTTTATTGGAGTTTTACGCCGTACTCAAGTATATTTCACTTATATGACGGCGGTCAACAGGTTGCTGGAAGTAAACCGGGCTGAGTCGTCATTGTTGTTACAATCAAGTTAGCTTATGCCTATTTTGTGGAACAGCGACCTGGACTGAAATCTAAAAACTAGTGAAGAAATTTGTTTAAAAATTGGGTTTATAAAAATACATGAAACGTTCTTGCAAACGTGAAAAAGGTTTTCAGGTATCTAAATGTGTATTGTTTGTGAGGGAAAGTTTGGATGCTGGAAAGCACTATTTAAGAGACGTGGAAATCCATGCGGACTCTTTGATTATAAGGCTACCTTCACAGATTTAAGGTAGGCTATCACAAATAGCGAAATAAGTCCACAGACTGATCGTTGTTCTTATGTAGTACACGAGTGTACTGTAGGTCACCAGTTTGCCCGGAAATTATCATCTGTATAAGGTAGGAATAACAATAAGTTAATAACTCGAACGAATGTCTTCACTCAGAAAAGATTCTCATTAACACAACTATTCTGTGTATGAGACAGAACGCTTTCTTAAAGGATTACTTTTCAAGAAATAACTTTTATTCTGATGGCACTGTTTTGATTAAAATGAATGTGTCACAGCTGTCACTTTTAATAACCTTCCTAAATTGCTTTGGCCATGTTTTCATGTTCAGGATTTATATAAACACCCTAGGAAAACATCTCACTGCTTAGTTTTAGTGCATTTCCGACGGATGGGGAGTTTCCTCTATTGTCACAAGGTATCAGCAGTAGCACGATTTCTTTTATCAGAAATGTCAGATTTGGAATGGATGGTGCAGAGTTGTTATCTGATCATCCCGGCCAGTTTGTTTGGTGAACACAAAGGACGAGACATCTGTCTGATATGAGATTAGTTGGTATTGTTGAGCGATTCGTACAAGAATTCATACACTGTACAAATCGTGTTTTTATCGCACGTGACACTCCACCAAATACAAGATGGCGACGGTATATATACACGAGATAGCTACGCATCGTTCGTAGTAATATCTACAAACTAAATGAAGTTGTTATCCATAGAGTTTTCAGTACTTTGTGGTCATCGACTCTGCATGTATATTGTCATTATAACAAGTCATTGTTGGTTCTCATATTGACCTATATATTTGCTCGCATTCTGGGGGTACGGTACCGTAACAAATAGCTGTTCAATGTTGGATTACGACAGTTGGGCCCGTATCTATCAAGCGCATTAAGTCTTAAGTAAAAACTTCAGATACAGCTACAATTAAAATGTTTCGCACTATGTACAACGTAATAACCATAAAATGAGCTCTTTCCTGTTCGAGTTTGGCTTTTTAAGGACTTGCAATTTATGACTTAAGTCTTAAGTTGCTTTATAAATACGGACACTGGACATCATTGGGTAGTTTAAGTCGCCACTGAGGCCTCTTTCTCATTTCTAGGACGTTCAGATTACAGGCAATTCCACTTTAACTTGTTAACATCAGTTTTCCTAAACTCATTATTCATTTTCTTGGTTTTCTTGACTATGGGCGAAACATGTGAGCGAACTGATTTGTTCTCTTTGCAAAACAAGAAGAACTGCCTTTTCTATACCGTCTATAGTTTACCTTCGAAATGTTCTGAATTTAAGCTGTGATAACGTGTTTTACTGACATAAAATGGTGCCGTCATACTGGCGATGCAAAGATATTTCCACTTGTGACAAAGTCGGTATCTGTAGCCAGTATAATATCGAAGCATTTCATCTTCTTCGTATTCATACTTGGCACTGCCTCTGCAGCTTTAGAACACTGTAATTAACGTTTATACCGACAGATGTGGGCCTCCATAAAGGTATGCGTTCAATTCCTTTCAGTTTGGCTCCAGTCTGATAGCACAGACCGTAAACACTGACAGTGGTATTGATAGTTTCTAGATGATTGATGTCGAGGCTTGAAAGGATTAGGCTTAAAACAGAGGTAATGTAACGTAAAGTGGAAGGCGACTTTATCCAAGCCAACCACTCTTATACCAATGCCTATTGAACGCATTCCGACGACTTCATCTGGCGAATACACTTAAATGCCGTCAATAAGCCGCAAAGTTGAAATCGGGCAAGATTTAGTATTGATTTTGAACCATGATAGGCTATAAACATCAAGTCCTCGTCTCTTCGAAAAATGAACGGTAATGTGTGAACTGGTAGTGGGTAAAGAAAAGGTACCTCGCAGTTAGTACCCTCAGGAACATATTATTGGCTGTCGATACGCTCTTGACTTCATTCTTTTGACAGTTCAAGTCTAGACCGCATTTTTATCCAAACAGCTTCACGATTAAACGCACTGAAGTGCACACAGTCGTGCCTTATTGCTATTTTATACACAAACACTGGAGAGTCGACCTAAGATTAATGAGCGAATTTCAGTGGAATACGAACTATTACTATATATCTACAGTTGTACGGTTAGTAAAAAAATAACAGTTGTTAGGGTTTATGAGTTTCTGTCGCTTATGCTTCTCCCAGCAGATGGAAATTAATGGATACTTCATGCAGTGAAAGTACATTGACGTTGGACCAGGTTACGCCCGGTTATTGTTTCACTAGTTGTGTAGTTGCTCTGTTGTAAATTGTGACGAATGCCCCCCCCCCTCACCTCCCCCTGCCAAGAAACACTGAATACGCGACGACAGGGTGCGAGCCAGTGCATAAGGGTTTACGGGATGAGGGGCAATAAATCACCTACATTTTTCTCGCTTGGTCTAGTAATGTTACCCATACTAACAGTCATAAATAACGCTGGGGATCATCGTGAAATAGCCGTGAGGATGATGTATTATGTATGACCATCACTAGATATAATAGATAACTGTCACTTTTGGCCATATATTCGGATTTCCATATATCCGTTGAAATAAGTGCCGTAATTTGACATGATGGTATATTTATACAGTTGTCTCCTCTCTTATCGTCATGGGACATATTGGAGACAGCACTGTCAGAAATACAAACGGGTGCTCTCCAGCTTCACACCAAATTGTTTTCTGCCTTTCTTCGTCTCTGTCAATGGGTTCGACGGTCGGTTTGGTAAGCTCACCGGAGTACAACAAACGGTTTACACTCAATCGGTCCAAACTCACAGGATATGGCTAATACGAAAACGTTAAATATAAAAGATGCTTCTCGGCATGGACGCAATTAGTGTACTAATCATTTCCAGGCGAGTACATTAAAACATCGCGTGCTATTTCTACAATCGCAAATGTGATAGACAAGGAGACTACATATCGGAGATTAGTTCTTCTCAAAGCCATTCATCTTAGCCGATGTGTGTTCTTTAAATTTCCTTTTTTTCAATGTTTTCAGGTTTCCTACCTAGACGCCAGATTGATTAATGCTTTGATAATGTCTGTGTCTATCATATATCAGTATGGCTAATTATGGCCTATCTATGTTTGTGCGACGGTGTAAAATGACGAGCCAACATCGAGGGTACGTGTTTGTGTCCAGTTGACCAAAGCAAATATTGGTTTCAAAGTTAATATCGCTAGTCAGTCATGGAATGCTAACACAGTGTAATTCTATTTGAGTAGACTGAAGTAAGCGACTGGTCTGGATATATTTACCCCTGTGGATTCTATTTCACACGAGCACTTCCAAGAATCACCAAGAGTTTGGTCTCTGAAGCCCTAAGTGTTACGCACACAAAAGTTTCTGTACATGTCAAGGTTTAAACAAAGGTACTTTGCATTCAAATGCTATGAAATATTTAAGACTTCTCATCGAGATGGAACAAGACGGACCAATTCCACCCTCCAGGTTTGGTAAGCTCGTTAAATAAAGGAGCACAAATTATAGAAAAATATTTGTTACAATAGTTACAGTAAACCCAAAGACACGTCTTGATGCTGAACCATATCCCCTTGTTGCTTTGAAGGGCACATCACCATGTTATGAAGCCAATCATTTTCATCCCATCAGTGTTACACCTGTTTTGTTGGAATGGTCTCTATTGCAAGCAAAGTATCCTGATGAAAAATATTAGTTCCATTTTCCCAGGAAGTTGGAAGTCGACTGATTTTATGGGCAATACAAAACACCCTTGTACAAAGACAGTTAGCACTAACTGTGTGATCAAAAGGACAAGCTTTTTTTGTTAACTTGTGAACCATTAATTTATTTTGAAAGTGAAAGCTTCTCGAACTGAATGACAGATGAACTTGGATGGACGGGATTACAACAAAAGGAAAACCACCAACGAATGATTCCTTTAAAAATAAAGTAACGGCAGAAAAAGGGGGTTCCCAAGGCATTTTTAAACTTTATCTCACCCCAAAACGGAGATCCATAAGAACAAAATATAGTCAAAATGTCAAATATGGCATTCACTATGAATTCCTCTTTCTTTTAGCTTAAAAGAACCAAAAAAGAGCAGTTTTGAGATTTGATGGTTTGCAACAGTGTTCCTTGTTATTCTCGAGAGTTACCGTCGCGGACGGCTGGTTGACTGCCCCAGCTTAACGTCCTCCCCACGGATGGAACTTCCGTCTCTGTCGGTCCATCCGATCAGATAAACCATTCAAAACCTCATTTAATCTTGACATATCCTCTTTTCGGCTGTCTACTTGGCCTTCAGGTGAAAACTCCCTCTCCTCAGATGTATCCAGTAAGGACTTGTCCCCTCTCTCTAGATAGTCGCCAGGATAAATTCCTCGCTTCCCACCCCAAGGATGGAATCGTTGTCTTTTTAATGCTTGTTTCCACAAATATCTGGCGTCGCTAGGAATATGGCTGTTTCTGGCTCGGTCTATTGCCATAGATTCGCCGTAGGATGAAAACATGGCGAAAAAACAAACACAGACCGTTAATAACTTCACATATGTGCCTTCCATCCTTACAGGTATCCCGGAGTCTGGACTTTTACTGGTGGATTACCGGCAAGATACTTTCTGCAACCAGAAGAGAAGAAAATGAGAATATAACAACAAGCAGATGTAAATGATTTTAAAATACTGATGGTACAGAGATACATGCAGTACGCAGTTTTCGAATTACATCACAAAAACAATGGGGTGACATTGCAGTGCAAAATACAAGAAGACTTCGCAGCTTTACAACACATACATATAAAGGCTACCTCTGTACGACAGAATAGGGATTAAAATAAATTTATGGGCAGAATTTCCTTATTTTCACAGCTAAATTCTCTAAGGAACATATTTCAGGAGATTAATGTTGTTTTTTTCACATACATGTTCTCCGTATGTTAAAACTGACAGATTGATCATGCTTTATTTATTTATTTATTTATTTGATCGGTGTTTTACGCCGCACTCAAGAATATCTCACTTATACGATGGTTGCCAGCATTATTTGCAAAGCCAGGTGGATACCCACGGCCATCCATAGGTTTATTAGCTGTTGGCTCAGTGTGATGTCGATCTCGATTTTCAGTATACAGAAACCTAATATTAATCACAGATGTTAAGACGGACACTCAGGTTCAAACTCAAAACTGCAATTCTTATAATGCCTCGCCTCTGTTTGGTATAATACCACAGCTGGGCTGTTTGTGAGTAGCCAGTATATATCACTAAATCAGTTTATACTAGCGCCAAAAGTAAAGCGACAACATCACGTCATAACGTCTTTCAAGATTGTTTTGCATCTTGAAACTTGATTACTACCTTGGTTACTACCTTTGCGCTACAAGCGTGAATATCTCATCAGCATGATGTTTGAGACCAGGTGTTCCAGTGCTATTTCAGATAGTGTAACACCAACAAAAGAAGCCATATCACGTTACCCAGTCGATTTCACCTATACTAGATACATTATTATAAATATTACAGTTTCATATTTCATGGAGATATCTGACGCTTCTACTCAGGACCTTGTGAAGCAAACAGAATTACAAGGTGTTCTATGGCAACCCGAGACTATTGTAAATGCCACACGTTGTGGACAAAATGTCCACAAACCGTCTTGAGTTTATCACGACAAGATCTCTCAACGATAAAAAAACCTTATATTTGTCTCAGGTACACTGTTACAGACAAAATGTATGTCTGTAACAGTGTACCTGGAACAACCACAAGTGTTTTTTTAATCATTGACAGATATTGTTGCGATAATGTCGGTCTCAGTAACAGATTCTCGAAGCTATAGTTGTTCGTTCAGATTTATCCTCCAGTATACACCAGAAACGGCTTGGTGAAATTAAGTTTTGTTTTGCAAAAAACAAGGATATGACATTCGACGCAAAGACCTTGTGAAAAATAGCGGACCAATTTGGCAGAAAGCAGTTACCCAATGTCTACAAGATACGGAACAAAATGACGCCGCCTGGGGAGTCGCCCTTGATCTAATAAACTCTAACATATCTCCACTCATGCATTTATATTGCCACAGTGTACCTTCTATGTCATCGAACGCAAAAATGATAAATTCTATGCGGTTCGATCGTGAAAATAACACATGGAAACTACCAAGGCATTGAAATCACAAAATGACAACGGCTTTAGATTAAAAAAAGGACAGAAGGGGAAGTTTAAAAAAGAAATACGAAAATCTACATTTGTTTTAACATGCAATTTGTACTATTTTTGTTTTGCAATATTTTCATACCCTTCTCTTTTAAGACTTTTAGATGCCATCAAAGTCATTTGTAACAGTTTCCCGTTGGGAATTGTCAGTGGAGCTTCAAGACTCCGAAGGTATAAATTGTGTACCGAAGATACTACGTAACGACCAATGGTAATTGTGTCATATCATCTAAAGATGTATGATACTGATGGGGAATACGACCAATTCCGGAGATTCATGGCCTGATTTTAGATTAAGCCTGTAGCTGGTATCAAAGGTGTGTATGTAAATCTGAAAAGTTTTGTCAACCACCCACAAGCCTCCATATCCAGACTATATTAGGCGTGCTTTATATGACAGTTATTAACCTGCAGGTGAAGATAAAAATCGGATCTCGTTATATACAGCGGGCATGTTTCACAGGATCATTGAGAACCGTCTACAGTCCTTTTTTAGCGAGATATTTTCTTAGATATTTGAACATTAGTAACAATACCAGTCTTTTACTGACATGTCTCCCATAACTTTAAATCATATTTTGGCTTATTTTCCCAGACCTTCTTAGTATCACCGTTTTAACCAGCACAACCATCTACTGCTTATTTCCAAGAAAGGGATCACAGACACCTTTCGAAAGTGTTTGTGCCGTGAAATCTTATTATTGTATGTACAACAAACAGAGTTCAAATCTGGCAGTAATACTGTTTTCTTACCTTCATATATATTTTTCTGTTTGGCAAAGTTGATTAACCGAACTTATTGAGCAACAGAACTAGACTACCGTTTGAAAATGTTCGCAAAGAATGGAATTTCGAGATATGAGGTTCTTTAGTAATCGACTGAATTAGACAACCACCTATTTTTCTAATCTATTTAAGCTATTCACATACTGGATTCCACTGCATTCCAAAGGAAAGGGAAAGGAACCCAAGTTATTAAAGGAAAGAAATCAAAAGCAGAAGGCTGGATTGGACAGGAAAAGAAAGATAAGAAAAATAGAGGATATGATAAGATAGGATGGGAAGAGATTATAGAATAGGAAAGGGATACAAGGGAGATGGGAGGAATGAAAAAGGTGGGCCAAGATGTTAATACAACTATACATCAGAGAAGAATGAAGGTTCTAATAATGGATGTAAGAAAAATCAGAAACTTTAGCTGTTTATTTGTTAATTCATTTATCTGATTGCTGCTTTAAGTCGTAGTCAAGAATATTTCACTTATACAAAGGATGTCAGCATTATGGTGGGAGTAAAGCGAACAGAGCCCGAATAAAACTCACGGCCATCCACGGCTTTTATTAGCTGTTGGCTCAATGTGATGTCGATCTCGATTTTCAATATATAGAAAGCTAATATTAATCACAGATGTTAAGATCATCACGCCCGTGTTACGAAGGCCAACTAGTACCGTCTCGTAAGACGGACATTCGGGTTCAAATTCCAAGCTGCAATCCTTGTCATGCCTTGGCACTGTTTGGTATAATATCACAGCTGGGCATTTAGTGTGTACAGTATATATCACTGAACCAACATACACGAGCGCCAAGTAAACACCGAAAACAATAGTAAAAATCGAAGATGAAAAACAGGCAACGACAATAAACATATATTTGAAAACTTATTTTCTTCTGACAGTTTTTGGGTCAAAAAATTTGGTAACACGGCGCATAGCATTACGTAATACCCCTTTATAACATGGAAGTTTAAACTAAGTTTGGTCAATAGCCTCAAGCTGATTACAAAATGTAACAAACTGGAACCCTATAAATGCATTTTAGGAAAAGATCAAATTAACTGGATACAAGTTTTTCGTTTCTTGGAATTTACAGGTTGATCCTTATGATGTATGAAAGAATGAAGCATTTCAGGAAACAAAGCCCAGACTTGTGATAACCTGACCTATACACTGTATCACTCTGCCCTCTGCCATTGCGCCACACGTTGGATAATGTGAGCGCCTCAACAGGAATTTTAAATGTCAGTGGGAATTTGCATTGAAGTAATCATCGGTGTCTGCGTTCGTTTCGATAAAAAAAACGGCATCATTTCTAAAACAGTCGTAAAATATAATGTCTAATACTCTTAAATGCATTGGATCAATGTTGACAAAAGCATTATCTTGAACACTGCGTAAGAATCTCAAACTCTTCACACAGAAATCACAAGCCTTAACCGGACTGTAAATGATGACATAGTGGGACATATAACATCAAGTTAATATCAGCTAATCTCTTACCTTTCGATTAGATAATCGTCGTTCAAACTTCGTCAATTAATGAGTTTGTTCTCCAGTGTGAGCGCTTCTTAAACCGTTTCCCTGAGTTCCGCCCAGTCTACTGACATTCTCGATGTATCACCGCTAAACAACTGGAAACAGTTGAAAAAGTCAAATTTATACCGATAGAGAAGAAGAACAAACAGATAATGGTAGGGACGTCAGATTAAGAATGCTGAACCGGGACTAGGTGCGTCACCCACGCTTTTGGAAGTGTGCTTCTTCTTCCCCCGTAAGTCACCTACAACAGTCGATCCCCGTCAACAAAGGCTGGGAGACCGCAGAGAAGGAGCACAGCAAAGAGCATCAGAGAGAGAAAAGAGGCTAGAATAATCCGAACGAAGAGAGACCAACGCGCTGGGATTAATTGATTTTACCGTCCTTAGATATCAGCCTCGTTTCTGACAATATGATTTCAAATGACTACAGGCAGGTACTTTGCTTGTTCATCATAAATAGCCCAGGTGTTCACTAGTGGCTTATTTAACAAGAAACTCACCAATAAACAACACAGGCTAATGTGTTTTGCCTCGGCCCCTGGACAAAATGCCCCTACAAGGTAGGGAGGAGGTTTCGTTTGATAACAAGACAGGCTAACAAATCCTACAAGGGAAATTCCTATCATGTGATATGAAACGTTGTAATCATTAATGTGTTTTGTATCAGTAGGGCCAGTTAATAGCATTGCACTAACAAACGTTATCATTAATATCATTAAATTAAAGTGGTTCGTAAATTTCCATCGGAGGAATCTTTTACAATATATAACATGTCTTTGTTTATCTAGCGTATGAAACTCGCAATATTTGTCTCTGCACACTCCATTAATTATTAATAATGAGGCATAATAATGAGACATTGGCTGTCAAATCAGCCAGGTTATATTAAACTGGCTCTCTTCATACCAGGAGACACAGTTCCGGCCTGGTAACAACCTTTCCCCACCCTCAGTCACAACAGGTTTGGATCTTCCAGGTGTAAAGTTAAAAGCTAAGCCTCCGTTTAAGGATGAGTTATTTGACAACGTTTTATTAAGTAAAAGAAGAAAATGTCTCCCAGGTGGGAAACACCCGCTAATCGATTACTTGACTTAAGTTGCTAACTGACTGGGGAATATTAGCAATTACTGGCAGATATGAGCGTTTGGTGTAAGTCACGAGAGCAGGTGTTGTTTAACAGAAGAAGCCTCATCGCCTGTCTTATCATGAACATTTGCTTTTTTCATATTAACACTGGAAGGTTCTTAACTGGCGTACATTTAAAACCTGCTCGGTATTGATTAGTTGTTCTCTGGTGTCGGCCCTGAAGTCATTTCATACCGACATCAAAGAAAACAAAACAGACAAATATTATCGAAATAAGCTTTTGATGATTTGGCATACAATGAGTCATGAATCATTTCACTGATACGCCTTCTGTTGCCTGATAGCATCGTACAGCTGCATCATTGTTTTATTCACGAATACTGTCATTCTTTGTTATCCCTTCATGCGTTCATTCTTTCATGCGTTCACTCATGCGTTTCTTGATTAATTCCTTGATTCGTTTATTTACTCATTCAATCAATGATTCATTTCTTCATTGTTTCGATCGTACCTTCCTTCGTTTATTTCTGTTATAGTTTTCATTCGTTCATCATTCATTCCTTTGCTTTGATAGATCATTCATTTATTTATGCATTTATTTATTCATTTCGCCATTCCTTCTCATTTTCGTTCTGTTAAATCATTATATTTCATACCAAGTTAATTTCAGTACTGTCTATCGCCCTCAGTCTTCCACTCAATTCTAATTAAAATATTCCGTGCTAATATTTACCAAATGTTACTAACACATTAATTAATAAATCATTTAGTTTGTCCATTTTATTATGATTGAACGCCGTACTCGGGAGTATTTCACATAAAGATTAGAGGTCAGGTTTATCTATTATATTAACAAGGTATCTTAATTAAGGTGGCGTGACACTTTCCACATGCACACATAGATAGATTCGCTGATATAGATTCAATGATCACGACCACACCTCGCCCACCGGATCGGCAGGATGTCATTCTGCACATCCAACAGATCACAGTATCCAACATAGGCAGTGTCCACAATGATTAGCCTATAAGAGAAAGGCGACGAGCCCTCGTATTATTCGGTTTGTCATGAGCAGCTAAGTCGGCGTTGAGAGGCTTTTGTAGCGCTGAACCCTTGTCAGGGGCAGACCAGAGGTGAGATTAGAAGTCAACGGAGAGCATTGTCTGTAGAGAACGTGACAAGTCAAATGGATAACTTTTCGTGTCACTTTAAAGAAAAGAGTGTTTTCGTCAAGGACAAAGGGATGATCCCAAGGTCAATCATTAGCATTTCCCAGATTCAATCACTTACATAAATATCTGGATTGTAATAAAGGAATGATACTGTACATCAATAACCTCTGTATACATCAGTCATGTTTTGCATACATGTTGTTCTTAAACACTGTATTTGCTATAAAAACACTCTCTCAAAAGCGAATTTTAAAGACAAATAAAGGTACTAAAATATAACCTTATGTGCTAAAAATTGTATTTTCTAGTACGATATCGTCTTGCTTTCTTAACAGACTTCACATCACCTTTCTCAGAATGTTTTGACGGGCAATACCATGTTTTGTTCTGATGCTAACGACTTCTAACGTTTAAGACAATGACAAATCATTCACGATCATCACAGGATTTTGATTGAAATAAATTGGTATATACCTAAATCATTTTTCACAAGGCCTGTTTCTACCTGACCTCTATTCGTCCTTTAATGGTCAAAGCAATGTTCCTTAATACCTTCTCGCTCAGCATTTATTTGTCGTTTCGTGTGCATGACAGGTAAACGTTACAAAGGTACCATTTGTTAAGGTACACTGTTACGATACCTGACTTCTGTCAACATATTTGAAATAAAAACGACAACAGATTTTCTTCTGTGACATATTTCATTGAGGAGAGAATAATATGGACAGTATTAACAAATTCTGAAAATAACAACTCATTTTGTTTCATTTATTTCACCAATGTAAAATACTTCAATAACAATAGCTCATGTAGGAACAATACCGTAAAAATAAACACGCGATGTGTATAATACCTCACTCTTATCTATAATGCAGAGGATAAAAAAGAATAAATTGTTACACTGTCGCATAAATTGATGTGCTGATAATAACACGAATAGTCGTGGATTTACCCCGGGCTTTGCCTGCTTTCCTCTCATCATAATGATGGCTGCTGTCGTATAAGCGAAATATTCGTGAGTATGGCGTAAAACACCAATCAAACAAAATAAATTTAAATAAATAACACGAATATGAAAAATACAGTTTATGATTATATTAAGGGCGGGGGTCCTTAATAATCGATTTTGCCAATCAATTTAGGTTTAAGCAAAGGATTTAAAAAAGGCTTTGCAGTAGGCTTTTAAGTTTTTAGGCAATTTACTCTATTGTAATGGTGGTTTTATTCTATGTTTATATAAGGATAAGTTGATTCTACGGAAAGAGAGGTGGATATTTAAACAGAGTGCTTGATCAGGATGACGATAGTATGTGACTCGCTTTACAAAATATCTTAAGAGAATTTACGGGCAATTGGATATCAGAAATTGTTCCCAGTCATCATAGCATCGTCTTGACGGCGTTCCACAAAGAGTGGGAACATAGTCCAAGCTCACCACTTACCCAGGCCTCACATTCTGTCACATGGCCCCAACCTGTGTGTGGAGGTCGTGTGTTTTTACCACCTTTAACAGCACTGCTAAATAATAAAATACCGCTTTTATTGCCAATCCACTCCATTAGTGTATTGGTTTGAGCTTCCAAGAGGAGGCTGATTGCGAGGCTGATTTGGTTTGAAGGAACAGGTCAGTCAGTTTTGGGATTAGTAACCTTGAATGTAACCACTGAGTCCTAGGAAAAGACTATATACACATCAACAAAACCAACGTCTGTTTGGTGTGGTTTTAGATGAAGAGGTATCTATATAGACGGTTACTGATTGTACGGTGTTTGTATGATCGAATGACGTGAAGTTGTGTTAAACGATTGTTTAAAAAATCGTTTATGAAGTGATGTTTTGTTGCTGAAGGATGATGCTCCTTCTTCATTTATAATACTCGTCTACATTCATGTATGACCAATAAGGGTCGTTCTTCTTGATTAATAACACATATTTATGTCCATATTGTGAGCGCGATTGCCCGTTCCATTATCTCGACGTCATAATCTGGTAGAGAGAAAAATCATCAAAACCTTTGATGTAAGTAGGGTACAAGATATGGGCATACAAGCTAATCAACTCGGTATCAATTAGAACATCTAATTCCGACCTTGTATATGGATGTAAATGCACATGACCATCGTTTATCTTTCTTCTATCTATAGACTCCATTTTCAGCGGAATTACGCAATGAACACCTTGAAAGCCTCTAAAGCATTACGTCAATAGAATGAATAGTGACGAGGACAAGAGCGATGGACCACAGATTCGCATATTTATATATATTTTTGATGTGGGTGATGGAGTGCAAAAACTCATCAGTCCAGATGAACGATTTAACGAAATTTCTACTCAGGTCTACGAGCAGTTTAAAAAGCTGTCTGATTTCTTTGGTATCTGCTGTGATGTATGAACAAGACAATTTAGAATTCCGTGTCACACGAATTTCTGATTCACAACAGCTGACGCCTCAAACTCTCACTGTCCCAGATGTTTACTCTGTAACACCCTGCTATGAAACATGTCATCCCTTTGAATTTTTTTTGTAAATGTGTTATTTTGTGAATGAATTCTAAGAACCAGTTCGTCATGCCGGAGGAATAAACAAGAAAATATAAGGCGCTTTGCTTATTGATTTCAATCTTGTAGCTCCCCATGCTCGCAATGTACGAGTCATTCGATCAGCAGGCGCCAAGTGACACCGAGCTGCAAATGCCACTGACACGAGGAATTAAACACTTTCTGCATGAGGATCAAAATCATTCTTTATCCCTTCCATGTAGCAAGCCACGTTGCATGGAACAGCTGTGCATAGCGTGGAAAACTGCGTTAAATGTTAAACCTGCACGGCACGAAATCCATGTGTTCTAAAAGGATTGCGCTGCTTTTATAAAGCACCGAAAAAATATATAAGTTAAAAATGTTTTGGGTTACTTTTGTTAAACCGATAATCAGAATCACGTTTCACTTAGGACGATTAGCTGACAACACATTTCAGTAGCACTAGAAAATCATGGCATATTTACAATAACTGGAAGGTCTGCCACCAAATTATGGACGGTCATGGGTCGTGGCTCAGTTTTTCCCCACCATATCATAACAAAGTGCATAACTATATATAAAACTGTTAGCTGATGTGTTTCGTTCCAAAATTCTCCCCGCGGACATTTGAAAGTGTTTTTGTATCACACACTATCATCACACTGTTTCTGCTTCTTGGAGAACTCACTACCTTGCTCATTGTTAAACGTGTCATTCTTAATGATTTGCGCTTTACTTAGACTCTATGACTTACAGGGACACTGAGATGTTCATTATAAGCGTAGTGAAAGACAGCGTGAATGTTGGTATACCCGGCCATAGACCCATGATCAAATGTTTATTTGATGACATTATGTTGTAGAACAAAATGTGTTCATATATAAAAATATTAACGTCGCTTCATTATAACCACTTCCAAAGGTCACTTAGTATTAAGAAATAAGCATTGTTTTCTTGTGATTCTTCGGCGGCATGTATGTCCATTTATAAAAATGTGCCAGAAGTGTGTTTAGAGACTGTCTACCACAGTCATCACTGATTCTACGACCTGTGTTGGGTTATATATGGGAACCCGGCGACAGCACATTTAGTCTGCGTGTCTTTTATCTGCAGACGATGTCCATATATAGCATATGCCATATCCAAGTAACAGAAGAAAGCAGCAGCACTCTATATCCTCCCCTCCCTCCAAAGACTGATTCACTCCAGCAGGGAATTACTCTCTATATTTGAACTGATCTACAGCCGATTGTTGAACAAAGCGTTTCCAGCAGATATGTGATTACGTGAAGACATCAGCTGGCTCCCAACGTGCTTTGACGACACTGAGACGACGTCAGGTGGTGTTGCATTCGGGCAATAATGCTTTAATAACCACAGATGAGGAAATGCTTAATAGTTAGGGTTAACTGATTCGGGTGATCTAATAAAGTAGGGCCTTAACTGTCAGCATGCATTAGTAAATTATCCACCACTTATCGTCCGTGGGTAGTTATTATGACGGACATAATCAGGCAAAGGGGTGTATATCGACAAGAATTTAATTCGCATTTTAATCCATGCCATCTTGAAAGAGGAACCCACGAGAGGTGGGTGTCGACATCTATGTTAAGATACTCGTTGTTCCACTGGAGAACCATTACCTGCTGCTCATGTCGCTGCCCAACCTGTGTAAAAACACACCCTTTTCTGCACTTACGCCTCAAAGCTTGTGAACTACCCTTTACCTTAGCGAGCACAGCTAGTCACGTATCACAGAAAAAAATGAGTGCGACGCTTGAGCCGCCTTCTTGTATCCGGGATATGTTCTCTATCGCCCGAACACAGAGTCGGTTGATTCAATTCCAGCCAACTGCATTTTTGATGCAAATCAGCTGTCCACAGTTCCTGCGAATTTAAGTTTTCTGACAGAAACAACACCACGGAAGTCCTTCGAGGTAAAGCTCTTGTCGTGTTGGAAACAACAATCGTTCTTGCAGAGGTAATGAGGTACCATACCAGAGTTTCCACTTTTTCACTTACAAGAGAATGGCGGGAAGAATCGGGCAGAACGGGGGGGAAAACCCATCATTATCCTCAAGTTGGTGAAACACCTTCCCATGTACGACTGAGAGGAAACCAGCAAGCAACAGATGTTGGACGAAAAGTGTACAATACAAGTTATGGCGTGGTGTTTATAGTAAATGACTTGTTTTCCTCTAATATCTAAGTCGCGTTGAGCGTGCTCTTTAGATGAAAGTGCAAAGTTGTATTAAATTTATCTTTTGTACTTTGTTTCTTATTCACGGTTGACATTCAAGAAGAATTCTTAAGTATTAAAATAAGTACGTACAAACACTGCGTGGTTGAATTCAGCTTCCTTTATTCCTATTAGGAGAGACAAGTATCTTTGCCAGTGGTCTTCTCTAGGCTGTGGTCGAGAGAAGAATGTTTGCAGTGCACGCTGTCACGAGCCGCGCGTCTTCTCTAGGCTGTGGTCGAGAGAAGAATGTTTGCAGTGTTCGCTGTAATGAGCCGCGGTCTTCTCTAGGCTGTGGTCGAGAGAAGAATGTTTGCAGTGTACGCTGTAACGAGCCGTGGGTCGGTTCTCTAGGCTGTGGTCGAGAGAAGAATGTTTGCAGTGGCACGCTGTAACGAGCCGTGGTCTTGCTCTAGGCTGTGGTCGAGAGAAGAATGTTTGCAGTGCACGCTGTAACGAGCCGTGGTCTTCTCTAGGCTGTGTCGAGAGAAGAATGTTTGCAGTGCACGCTGTAACGGGCCATGAAGTTTTTCTAGGATGCGATCCAGAGAAAAATGTTTGCAGTGCACGCTGGTAATGGGCCGTGGTTTTCTCTAGGCTGTGTGCTTAAATTCAGCTTCCGGTGCTACTACTAGGAGTATATCGGTACATATATAAACACGGCATGGTCGCCAGTCAAAGAAGTTATCTTAAATTATGTCCATTATGACAGCAGGCTGTAATGTCAATGCTATACATGACTAACAGCATGCACTGTAACCAATGCACTCCTTGACAATAACATACGCCATAAGCTGTGCAGAGTGCGGTTTTAAGTCGTTAATCTTAAACACCCTTTCAGCACGTACCGTTCAGTAAATAATTCATAGTGCAACAGAAAAATTGTTTTGATTGCTGTATATCGTGATAGCTGTCTATACAATATGCTACCATGCTCTAGTCTTAATGTTGCTCCTTTTTGTCTCACACTCTCGTAAAGTAATACTGATCCAGAATGCAGTCCTTAGAGTAAATGCTAAACACTTTGGCATCAGCAATGGGTATTGTGGTGAGGGATTTTACTATGCATGGTGGTCAATAGTGCACTAGAGTGGGGCCTACTGTATATTGATAACATTACATATATAAACGGTGCCTCTATCTATATGGTACCAGTTATGGCAGATACAGCTCAACGATAGTGGCACAAATTATATGCAAGAGGAGCTGGGTTTGTTGTATGTGGTACATTCTGTGACAACTGGATCTATTAATAATTTATGGTACCTTAGGTTTGTACCGGTGTACACACCTCAGAAAGCTGATCTTAATGGTCTCCGGAAAATGTGTGTCTAATCACTTCTTTATTGTCTGAGCACTGCAGAATGTCTCTGTCAGACTTCCCGATTTTATAGTTTCTGACTGGATGAGACCTACATTCACACAAAAGTCTGACTGTTCCCGATCAGTATGTGGGAAGAGTATTTGTTTGTACACAACAGGAAAACCCGCCTGTATTTTTAGAAGTTCAACTTGTACCTTCTAACTGAAGGTCTCTATTATACACAAAGGTGACAAAGATACAGAAAGCTGACACGACAGAATAATCATTTGGATAGAGAAGGACATTTAGCCCCACACCCCGCAGACTCTGTCACCATGTGTGTTTGTGCCCATCATGCATCGAACGGAATGGAGGTCCAAATGAGAGTAAAAAGCGTCGTTTTCCTCAGTGACGTTGCTGCGCGCGAGTACTTCATATATGTTTTATGAGCGCACACACTCCGATAATTGTCATTACATGGTACTATGCTAGCATCGTGTAATCCCTTCGAGTCATCGTACCATCGCTTCTTGCCATCATGCCATCGTTTCGTGTCATCTTATCATCGCTTCGCATCTTCGTGTATGTACTCATGCTATTGATTTTTGTTGTTGGAAACCTCTACCAAAATTATTCCTCCCTTGCGTAGTTTTTACAAGATTTAGATGTACATTGAATGACATGTGGATAAAAACTTACAGGCACTTACAGTGCTAGCTGGAACATAGTCCAAGCTCCCCACTTACAATATCCGGGCCTCACATTCTGTCATGTGGCCTCATCGTGTAGGTGGAGCGTGACATAGTTTTCTTACATTTAGAAAGTTTACTACCTTTAACAGCACTACCAAATTATATCGTTTTTATTGCCAATGCACTCCGTTAGTGTATTGGTTTGAACTTCCAAGACCAGACTGATTGCCAGGCTGATTTGGTCTGAAGGAACAGGTCAAGCAGTTTGAGGACTGGTAACCTCAAATGCAACAATTGGGTCGGAGGCAAAAACTACATAGACATCAGTAAACACAGCTTACAACATCTCTTTGGTGAGGTTTTAGCTGAAGATGTAGCTATATAGGCGGGTTACTGATTGTCCGGTGACCTGTTAACGGTAAATAATGATTTATGAAATGATGTTCACATTTTGTTGCTGACGGATGAATTGATTAATTATGTTCATTTTTGTCTGATTACACTCCTTCTTGAATGATTAGACTCTTCCATGACCAAGAACAGTCATCCTTCTTGATTGGTAATGCGTGTCTATGTCCTGTAATACACCTTCTTCATTGATAATACTCATTTTCATATATGTCCAATAACACTCCTCTATGATTGATAAATCTTATTGCTGACCCATAACCCGATCGGTAATTATCATATATGTCCGATAACACTTCTTCGTGACTGTTAAACCTTATTGTTGACCCATAACCCGATCGGTAATTATCATATATGTCCGATAACACTCCTTAATGGCTGTTAAACCTTACTGCTGACCCATAACCCGATCGTTAATTATCATATATGTCCGATAACACTCCTTCTTGGTTGATAAATGTTATTGCTGACTCATAACCCGATCGGTAATTATCATATATATTCGATAACACTCCTTCTTTGTTGATAAATCTTATTGCTGACTCATAACCCAATCGGTAATCATCATATATGTCCCGATAACACTCCTTTATGATTGATAAACCTTATTGCTGACTCATAACCCGATCAGTAATCATCATATATGTCCGATAACACTCCTTCTTAGTTGATAAATCTTATTGCTGACCCATAACCCGATCGGTAATTATCATATATGTTCGATAACACTCCTTTATGATTGATAAACCTTATTGCTGACCCATAACCCGATCGGTAATTATCATATATGTCCGATAACACTCCTTTATGATTGATAAATCTTATTGCTGACCCATAACCCGATCGGTAATTATCATATATGTTCGATAACACTCCTTTATGATTGATAAACCTTATTGCTGACCCATAACCCGATCGGTAATTATCATATATGTCCGATATCACTCCTTTATGATTGATAAATCTTATTGCTGACCCATAACCCGATCGGTAATTATCATATATGTTCGATAACACTCCTTCATGATTGATAAACCTTATTGCTGACTCATAACCCGATCGGTAATCATCATATATGTCCGATAACACTCCTTCATGATTGATAAACCTTATTGCTGACCCATAACCCGATCGGTAATTATCATATATGTCAGATAAAACTCCTTCATGATTGATAAACCTTATTGCTGACCCATAACCCGATCGGTAATTATCCTATATGCCGGATAACAGTCCTTCATGATTGATAAATCTTATTGCTGACCCATAACCCGATCGGTAATTGCCCTACACGTTTCGTAACACTGTCTCGTGATTTAATCGATATGCATGTATTGATCTAAGATTTGATGAAGAGGCGTGGAGATCAAACGAAATATTCATAGGCAAAGACTTAATGTTTAAATTTCTTACACGATAGTTTCTGTACTCGATAGAGTGAAGCACACAAACAGCGCACTTATCAGCCTACACAGGACAGTATATCTACACCCACTCCACAGCGGACCTATTGATGTCGGCCAAGGGAGTGCGATTGTCCATTCCATTATCTCAACGCCATAATCTGGTAGAGAGAAGAAATCATCAAAACCTTTGATGTAAGTAAGGTACGAGATATGGGCATACAAGCTAATCAACTCGGTATCAATTAGAACATCTAATTCCGACCTTGTATATGGATGTAAATGCGCATGACCATCGTTTATATTTCTTCTATGTATTGACTCCATTTTCAGCGGAAATACACCAAGAACAAATATTTGCCTCATGTGATCTTGAAGGCCTCTAAAGCATTGCGTCAATGGATGAATAGCGACGAGGGAAAGCCCGAGTGCCAAGAGATTCGAATATTTAAATATGTTTTTGATGCGGGTGATGAAGTCGAAGATCCATCAGTTCAGATGAACGATTTAACGAAATTTCTACTCAGGGCTACGAGCAGTTTGAAAAGCTGTCTGATTTTTTTGGTATTTGCTATGATGTATGAACAAAACAATTTAGAATTCCGTGTCACACGCATTCCTGATTCACAACAGTTGACGCCTCAAACTCTCACTGTCCCAAATGTTTACTCTGTAACACCCTGCTGTGAAACATGGCATCCCTTTAATGGTATTTTTATATGCAAAAAAAATGTTATTTGGTGAATGAATTCTAAAAACCAGTAAGGGCAAGGAGCCAAGTTTCTGATGGCTTACGCTTGTCATGTGGTGTAAAGAAGAAACCATAAGGCACTTCGCTTACTGATTTCAGTCTTGCAGCGCCCCATGCAAGCAATGTACGAGTCATTCGATCAGCAGGTGCCAAGTGACACGAGAAATTAAACACTTTCTGCATGAGAATCAAAATCATTCTTTATCCTTTCCATGTAGCAAGCCACATTGCAGCTGTGCATAGCGTGGAAAACTGCGTTAAATGTTAAACCTACGAAATCCATGTGTTCTAAAAGGTTTGCCTTTGAAAAAGCACTGAAAAAATACAAGTTGAAAATATTTTGGGGGTACTTTAAAATCAGAATCACGTTTCACTTGGGATGATTTGGTGACACAAACTTTAGTAGCGCTTTAGTAGTTGCTGGAGCATCAAGGGATATTTACAACGAAGCCCGGTTTCCCCCGGGTTTTACCCAGTTTTATCCCAGCGTAATGTTGGTCGCCGTCGGGATAGGACACTAATGAAATATGTAAAGAGTCAAATAAATTACAACCACGACACTGTTGAACCGAAATCCTTACTTGTTATCTCTGTGTTTCATCTTTCACCGAAGCCTTCTGAGGGTCATGGGTTTCCCCCTAGCTCTGTCCGTTTTCCTCCCTCCACAGTGCTGGCCGCCGTCGCATAAGTGAAATATTCTTGAGTACGGCGCAAAACAGTAATCAAATAAATAAACAAAAATAAATCTTGTTTTGTTTTGTATGTATGTTTTACATATCTTATCAACCAAAACAGTGGTATTTTAGTGTCGCATAATAATATGCATAATGCTGTTAGTTGATTATGTTTCGTCTTGAAATTCTCCCCGTGGATATGTGGGAGGTTTTTCTGTATCACACAGTATCATCACATTGTTTCCGATTGTTGGGAATCGCACTGCCTTGCTCATAGGTAAACGTGTTGTTGGTAACAATTGTTTATGTTTGTGTTTTATTTACACTGTGTGACTTACACGGACACGGAGAGCTGTAAGTTATGGGGATGGTGAAAGATTGCGTTGTCTATTATGTATCTATATATAATATGATAATTGGCAGGCCCTATACTCGGTCACAGACCCAGGATCAAATTTTTATTTAATTAGATTGTGTTCAAGCATCAATTGTGTTTATACATAAAATGTTTACATCATTTAAATATTACCACTTTCATTAACTACTCAGCATTGTTGTGATTGTTTACTAAATATGATGAAATCACATCATTTGGAGTATTTCTGGACCAGTGATACATGTGTATAAAAATTAAATTGACATCATTGCATTTTATCTACGTGATTCTGGTAAACCCATGGTGCTAGAGGCGGTATAAGTTACTGCTTTATGTACTTAAGCATCCACGTGTGACGATTTACCAGCTATCACACTTAAGCATCCACGTGTGACGATTTACCAACTATCACACTTAAGCATTCACGTGTGACAATTTACCAGCTATCACACTTAAGCATTCCCGTGTGACGATTTACAAACTATCACACTTAAGAATCCACGTGTGACGATTTACCAGCTATCACACTTAAGCATTCCCGTGTGATGATATACCAACTATCACACTTAAGCATTCACGTGTGACGATATACAAACTATCACACTTAAGCATTCCTGTGTGACCATTTACCAACTATCACACTTAAGCATCCACGTGTAACGATTTACCAGCTATCACACTTAAGCATCCACGTGTGACGATATACCAACTATCACACTTAAGCATCCACGTGTGACGATTTACCAGCTATCACACTTAAGCATCCACGTGTGACGATTTACCAGCTATCACACTTAAGCATTCCCGTGTGACGATATACCAACTATCACACTTAAGCATTCACGTGTGACGATATACAAACTATCACACTTAAGCATTCCTGTGTGACCATTTACCAACTATCACACTTAAGCATCCACGTGTAACGATTTACCAGCTATCACACTTAAGCATCCACGTGTGACGATATACCAACTATCACACTTAAGCATCCACGTGTGACGATTTACCAGCTATCACACTTAAGCATCCACGTGTGACGATTTACCAGCTATCACACTTAAGCATTCCCGTGTGACGATATACCAGCTATCACACTTAAGTATTCCCGTGTGACGATTTACCAACTATCACACTTAAGCATTCACGTGTGACGATATACCAACTATCACACTTAAGAATCCACGTGTGACGATTTACCAGCTATCACACTTAAGCATTCCCGTGTGACGATTTACCATCACACTTAAGCATCCCCGTGTGACGATTTACCAGCTATCGCACTTAAGCATTCCCGTGTGACGATATACCAACTATCACACTTAAGCATCCTCTTGTGACGATACACCAGCTATCACACTTAAGCATCCACGTGTGACAATTTACCAACTATCACACTTAAGCATTCACCTGTGACAATTTACCAATTATCACACTTAAGCATTCCCGTGTGACGACATACCAACTATCACACTTAAGCATTCACATGTGACGATATACCAACTATCACAGTCTCGTCATAGCTCTGGTTTTCCTCCTTATGCTGTCTTTTATATTTTACAATTTAGGACTTCTTCACCTTTATGTATTTGTTTTCTCGATTTCATTTCACTTCTTGCAATCAACCATAGTTTACGGAATTGCTCAATGCCCAGAAAATCAAAGCCCAAGTTTCATAGAATTTGAGAATAGGAGAAATGAGCAAGAGATGATAATTACGTGAGATCATCACCATATGAACGAGTTAGGGTCAGGGGAAAGGGTTCCTGACAGTACAATTGGAAACAGCCAATAACAGAATAAAATTAAGTGGAAATTTGCTAGAACAATGTGCAGAATAAAAATAAGTTGCCAGACCTCATTCACAGTAGCAAATTCAGTTTACCTTAAAATCCTGAAAGTGTAATATCTTGTCTTGAGATCAGGTAAAAAAACCCCATTCTATACTGCTGCAGTGTTGCGATGCCAGCAGTAATACTGAAGTCAAACGGAAAGACCTAAAGGCGTTTTGAATCAGCTTCCCGAAAGAAGTAAAGTGTGACTGTAATAAAAGCATGTCCGTTGAGGCGACTAGTTATAATTCCGCTGTAAGAAGAGATCACTCCGCATGGGGCCCGCCACACATAACCACAGCATTCGTTAGCATATTTGTTTTCAATTTGTACGAAATATCCATGTGCAAGGGCTATGTTCAGAGACTGGCCACAAAGGTCATCACCTGGTCTTTTGTTCTAGGTGACAGCCCTCAGAACTGGTCAGAATTGACCACAAGAAAATATTAACTGATCGATATTGAATGAACGGAATTAACCAAGGGTTCGTCTGATTCTACGTTTGGCGTTGGCTTATATATGGGAACCTGGCGACAGCAGAAATTAAGTCCGCCTGTCTTTTATCTGCAGTCAGTGTCAATATAGTAGCAATATGCCATGGTCGAATAATACAAGAAAGCAGCAGCACTGTATATCCTCCCCTCCCTCCAAAGGCTGATTCACTCCAGCAGGGAATTAATCTCTATATTTGAACTGCTCTAAAGGTAATAGTTGAACAAAGCGTTTCCAGCAGATATGTAATTACGTAAAGACATCAACTGGTCCCCAACGTGCTTTGACGACACTGAGACGACGTCAGGTGGTGTTGCATTCGGGTAATCATGCTTTGATAACCACAGATGAGGAAATGCTAAATAATTAGGGTTAACTGATTCGGATCATCCAATAAAGTAGGGCCTTAACTGTCACCATGCATTAGTAAATTATCCGCCACTTATCGCCCGTGAGGAGTTATTATGACGGACATAATCAGGCAAAGGGATATGTATCGGCAAAAATTTAATTCGCATTTTAATCCATGCCATCTTGAAAGAGGAACCCACGAGAGGTGGGTGTCGACATCTATGCTAAGAGACTCGTTGTTCCTTTGGAGAACCATTACCTCCTGCTAATGTCGCTGCCAACCTTTTCACATCCTTCTCTGCTCTTACGCCTCAAACTTTGTTAACTACACTTTACCTTAGCGAGCACAGCTAAAAAGAAACAATTACTTATTACAGAAAAGAAAAAAAGGCCCCATTTGTGCCGTCTTCTTGTAGCTGTGCTATGTTCTCCAGTGTGTGTTGGTTCAATTCCAGCCGCTGCAAGACCATACCTTAACACCAACTCCATTTTGGTGCCAATCAGCTGTCGTTAGTTCCTGCCGATTTTTGTTGTCTGACAGAAACAACTCGCTGAAAGTTGCCATGGTAGCTCTTGTCGTGTTGGAAATAACTTGCCTTTATCGTTCTTGCAGTGGAGGTTATGAGGTACCATACCAGACGTTCCATTTTTTCACTTACGCGACGACGGTCAGCATTATGGTGGGAAGAAAACGCGTAGAACCGGGGAAAACCCATGACTGTCCTCAAGTTGGTGGAACACCTCCCCACGTACGACTGGAGAGGAAACCAGCAAGCACAGATGTGGGACTAAAAGTGTACAATGCAAATTACGTCGTGGTGTTTATAGTAAATGACTTGTCTTCGACTAATATCTAAGTCACGATGAGCGTGCTCTTCAGATGAAATTGCAAAGTTGTATTGAAATCTGTATTGTGTTTTGTCATTATACACTACTGACATTCACGAAGAATTCTCAAGAATGAAAAAACAAAGTGCAGAAAAGTTGTGTGCTTGAATTCAGCTTCCGGTGCTTATATTACGAGACGAGAATGTTTGCAATGCACGTTTTAACGGGCCCTTAACGTCTCTCTGCAAGTTGTTATGTTAATGCTATACATCACTACAGCAGGCACAATAAGTAATGCACTAAATGACAATAACATGTGCTAGATGCTGTATTATATGTGACAGCTGTCCCTGCAATATGCTATCGTGCTCTACTCTTAATACTTCTTGCCTCACACCCTCGTAAAGTAATACTGATCCAGAATGCAGTCCCTAGAGTAAATTCTAAACACTTTGGCATCAGCAATGGGCATTGTGGTGAGAGATTTTACTATGCATGGTGGTCAATAGTGCACTAGAGTGGGGCCTAATGTATAATGATAACATCACATATACAAACGGTGCCTCTATCTAAATGGTACCAGTTATGGCAGATACAGCTCAACGATAGTGGCACAAATTATATGCAAGAGGAGCTGGGTTTGTTGTATGTGGTACATTCTGTGACAACTGGATCTATTAATAATTTATGGTACCTTAGGTTTGTACCGGTGTACACACCTCAGTAAGCTGATCTTATTGGTCTCCGGAAAATGTGTGTCTAATCACTTCTTTATTGTCTGAGCACTGCAGAACGTCTCTGTCAGACTTCCCGATTTTATAGTTTCTGACTGGATGAGACCTACATTCACATAAAAGTTTGACTGTTCCCGATCAGTATGTGGGAAGAGTATTTGTTTGTACACAGCAATAAAAAAAACCCTTTCTTTCAGTGTCAGCTTCCCTGCATTCCCCAGATTTTTTGCACATTGACGTTAGTACGGAAAATCCCACACCTTGCGGTTAAAAGTCTTAAGCGCCCTGTTGTCCTAAATGTCACAGGTTAGCTTTATGCACCGGACTGCCTCCTTTTACGTTGAGGTATGGTTCACTCATGTCGTTTATGAAGTTCAGACAGTCACGTAAAAGTCGTTATTAGACAAAAATTCAAAAGAAGGAAGGTTTAAGAATGATTTCTGGTATGACCTTCAGGATGTGATGATGAAGGTGTCAACGGAAGTGATAAACCATTCTGGAATGTTGACCTTTGAGATCTGAACCAGCACACAGCATTCTCTAGGATGTACAGTAAAACTATACAGAGCTGTTTGCAGTCGTGTTCCGCTCCATGGTTCAGTGCAGCACCGGAAAAAACAAGGAAGAATGACCGACGTGTGGTGACAAACTGCTGAATATGCGCATTTAAAAAAATACACCCCACGATGAAGGGCAGAAAGAACACCATTTGTGATAATAATGACAACAGCAACCCCTCCCGCAATAAAAAGGGTTGTAGTGTAAGTCAGCATAGTGTATCGATTTACCTAGAAAAATATAGAAAAATCCCTCCCCCCCGCCTCAACCGTTTTCTTCACGTCAAATTGTGGGTTGTGACATAAAGAACCGGTCTGCCGATCAGAACCTTCAGCTTGTCATCTGGCGTCTTTCAATTCACAGCTAGAACTTCGATAGACCCAACTCACACCGTGAAATTTATGTAAGGCGATATCATGCGAGATTTGCACGTTATCATATAAGCTCGTGTTCACACGTTAGCCATTATCATTTTGATTCTCACTTTACGTTGAGAATAAGATTTGGCGTTACATGAGCTTAGAGTTTCTTTTGAAGTCTGGAGGCGAAGCGGATAGAGTCGTATGAGGGTATTTCTGAAGTGGTGAAAATTGTCGCCGATTTACCGAAGTAGTTCAAGTTTTAGAATGTACTGCAGCGGTGTATGTTAGCGTCTCCGTAAGGGTCTATTTGGGTATGTAAACGCGACTAGACCACCGTTATTGTGAAGCACAATATTTAGTTCATAAAACACCGGTCAAATTTTTTTTGGTTTACAATAAAAAAGTTAGTGTTGTCTGTTCGAACTCTTTAGTTACATGATACTAAATGATCGTATTTCCATTGATTCGGCCAGGTCACGATTAATAAAAGTGTTTGTTGCGGGTCGTCAAAACAGCGCGATTTGCAAAGTTTAAATTAAAATTCATGTGGCGTTTTATTTACTTATAAGAGGGTGAGGGGAAAGATATTTACAACAGGAGCATAAGCGTCAGTATGACCATGTGACAGGGAAGATCGCACATAATCATTTCTAACAGAAGGTGTGGAAGGAGGACCGTGGTTGCACCACATGCATGACGCTAAGAAAAATGCTATGCCGTGTTTGTGTTATGCCATGCTTTGAGTCTCTCCAAGAAAGGTGTATATAAGCTACCACATCAACGTACGGCACTGGCTTAATTCTTTGGCGGCTGCTAGCTCACTCAACTCAGCAGTTTCCAGTGTTTGACAAAGGACACACCCATCAACCCATTACAATATTTTCTTGGGTACATTCGAATTTTTATGTATGAAACACATACGCTTCACTTAAATTGACTTCTAGTGCATCTCAAGTGATACTTGAATACTGTTCTATCCATAAGTGATGAGAATTGTTCGTTACAAAGGAAAAATGCAAAACTTTTGTATAGAGGCTTACTAGGTCTACATGTACTTTGGTGTATAAAACCGAGGTGAAGATTTAAACTAGTGAAATTTGATGAAACTGCCCCAAAACCAGGTCCCTTTTAAATCCATGGGTTTCCTAATGACTGATTAGCTGATTGCTGTTAAACGTCATTCTCAAGAACATGTCGTTTATTTCACTGGGACATTTTGAAACAGCTATACTTTTGCAAGTAACTGATGAACTTTTGCACGTGATGCGCCATCAGTCATCCACAAAGCGAACTAAATGCCTATCCTTCATCTGACTTCACTCAAAAGGCCCAATACAAGTCTATTGACCGCTCCTGTCAAAAGAGGTTACCTAAAACAGTGGAAGGTAGGATGTTTAAAAACAGAATTAAATTTGGTATGATACTTCAGTGGCGGCAGCATGGACTCTCCCTGAGCAAAGAAGACACAGCATATATGCAAACACCTAATGACTGAATGTTAACGACGTTAAACCTCCCAAAATATACACATACATACCTTTTGCAATATTTCGCACCTTATAAATTGACATTAACATTCCTTTAGCTGTTTAACTTGGATACATACGCCAAAGTTGACTTTCAGGGTAAGACAAATGTGTAATCTAAACGTGAGGACGATTGAAAGACTCAACAACCCACCTGTGTGAAGAAAACTGATTTAAGGGTTTATACCAAATTTAACTTTAAGCCAAGTGTATTTTGCACTCACCCGAATTGTAACAATATATTAAATATGAACTAAATCTGATACTGTTATACTTTAATTTTGCAGAACTGCGTCAGCTGCTGAGTTTGGCTAAATTTTAAATATAAAATATGGTTTAATATCAATATTAGCTAACAGGCTTTCGAAGAACTGGGTCCTGTACAATCGAAAGCATTCACCTTTCCATTATCAACACTGATGGAAAGTTTCACTCTCAATATAGTAAAAAGTCTATGTCTATACAAGGAAAGAAATACAACCAGAAAGATGGTAACTATTGTCTACTTCTAAACCCTCAATTAAATGATGCAGGGAAAAGTGGGTGTGGGTGGAGAGATACATGGCTTACGGACGGGTGCTGGACACTATAACGGTAAACAACACGTTACAGTGATACATGCTGAGAACATGACGTATTATCATGCACTGTGAACCTATACGTACGGCCAGTACCACATTCTTTGTGCTGTGCCTGTTTTTGAGGGTATCATTGCTAAGTAAAAGCTTTTCGACTGCACGCTTCATTTGGTCACCAGCAGTATACCCGGCCAGGGTTGAAGTCGATAAGATGAATTATGGCTGTGGAGAAATCGAAGGAGATACCTACAGAGGTTTCTTCCTTTATAGTCTGATGTCGCACAAAGCATTCGTGCATCAGTTGTCAGACATTAATCATATACTCGGTGATAATAATCAGCATGCACTCAGCGCATCAACTCTTATGATAAGCTACGGCCCAGTTGTTTTTACGGAGTCTACAAGTATTTTGTGTACACACTGGAAGTCTTCTCAGCGTGCCACAAACAATAATGAACACACTCCACTGTTACTATTGTCATCTTGTACAAAGAGACAGTCTAGAAGCAAAATGTCTCATTAGACAAGAAAACCGACAAGGGCATGGGTAGCTTCATATAGTTCTTATGGTTAAAGTACGTCTGCTCTCGATGTAAAATGTACATTACCATACATAAAACTGCCTAGTAGTGTTCATATTAAGGTTCAAGTTACTTGGAAACCCGCCTTATAATGTAATGCTTTATATGCTTTATCCGGGTAAGCAAAATGCAAAGTTAAGGAATGCCAAAAAAAAAAGTGAAAAGGAGTACATGGGCTATCTGTACACACAGTTTATGAATCCAGTTCGTGCTTATTAATTTCTCAGTGTTTCTGGTTCACATGGGTTTCGAGGATGAAATCGGGGAGAATTTTTCTGTGGTGAATAAGGAACAAGCATGGAGACAAAGATAAAACGCTTGGAATCCTTTATCAGCGATAATCTGTTAATTAGATTCGAACCGATCGCCTGGGGCTCTGTCAGATGGATTCATTTCTTTGTCCGGAAACAAGCGAAATGTTTTATAGCCTTCACCTTTTATTTCCAGTCCAGAACCAAAAGTAGGCTTCTACGACAGGGAAACACTTGGTTAATTAGGTGCATTTATGATTACACCTGGAGTTAGTATCGACACACAATACCAATTTCTCCTCATGAAATATGGTTTAATAGTGGTAGTTCATCATGCAGTTACTTTGCTTGCTTGGGTATTTACGTCCTTCTCATTCTAATTGTGGTTATATCATGATGTTGTCTCCCAGTCAATGACGGACCTGTCTCAAGACATACTTACCGTGCTCCCAGATACCAGGCATGACATCTTCCTAAAAAGCAGACCTGACACCCAACATAGTGACAGCTTGAGCCGACAAGTTTTTGGCCTGTTCGCTTGAATGCATTGGACACGGGTACGTTGCTACTTTTTAAGCATATACATGAACAGTTAGTAAATTCCTAACTGCAGTAAATTTCCACGAGACCTGATTTCACCTGTAATACGTGTAAACTATAACTCTGTCTAACTCCACATAGCTCTACCTTTGCTAACACTCCGGCAGAGCTATACAACATTCTATTTAATTTTCTTGGTGAAGTTCCGGGAATCTGCTACCTCGTACCTCAGGCATTTATCTTGTGTCTCTTACGAAAGTAAAGACTTGTCTAAATATGCGCCCTACAATTTCGCAAGTGTTACCTTCATTCCTTGCTCAGATCAAAGTCCATCGCCCCATGCATAGGTGTGTGGAAGTGTTAGCTAAGGTAGAGCTATATACAACTACACCCTGTCGTCGCTGCTCCGGCTTTACTCTTTGTGATATAGTCTTACCCGAGCATGTGTTCTCGTCATCTCCTCTCGCATCACCATGTACTCTCTGTAACATTTCCCACCAAAAACCCGCTCCTAAATTAGGATCGCCTCCACTACCATTGTTGAAGCAAGAATATTTGAGTGAGTGAAATTATAAATGTGGGGTTTTCCAAGCCCTGAAAAAGGATGATGCACGCCATGCAAGAATATTTAAAAGGTGACATATTTAAATGGCAGTCTCCCTCATTTGGTTAAGTGGTATGCTCAGACAAAAAGACACATACAAGAAAATTAACCCTCCGCGATATTTACATTCATCGGGGATTTCTTACCTTATGCAGCAAAATGAGTTTTTATGTTAATAAAATTGTTGTCCCTTTGATCAAAGGACAAGGGAACACTTTTAACGCCATAAACATGTCAAAGATCACCTCAAGGTGGCTTAGCCGTCGATCTGACCTTGGACGCTGGACACGGAGGTCACAGTGACCTGGCATGAACCGTGTCTTTCATGTTTGTTACATTCTTTGTTTTCGATGTGGTGTAGTAGCTAAAGTGATTAGTAAGCATATGTCATTATCATGGAGTCTTAGTGGTGCCCAGTACGTGTCTTATAACCCCTCTCTCCATGCGCAGTGGGTAAAGATAATTCATTAGAGAAACCACCCTCAGAGAAGACACTAGGATCTAAACCTTGGGGGTCTAGCTAAGACTAATTCTACCAGCTACAGCGGGGAACCTTTCCCACCTAAAGAATTTAGGGCCTAAGCTGTGATGCCAATTGCCTTGCGATGACGTTTTGTGGACAAACCCGTAACGTATTAATCATTCATTACAGAAGACCAATGGCTAATTCAACTTTGACAGGATTCGCCACTAAGCGAAAAAAGTTACCCGTAGTACGAGGCACAAAATGATGACTGTGTCTATTCGTCGAAAAAGACGTTGAGTCGTCAATCAGGTTGAACCTTCCAGGTCAATAATCGGAAGGCCAACTCCCAAAACGACGCTTAACACAAACAACCAAAGAACTAAGAAAGTATATAAAGAGCGAAATTATAACGAATTCATGCAAACAGAAGCAGTCAACTTAGTTTTCAAATAATGTTTTAAAGGCAAAAGGAATATTCTAGGCGAATGAGTGAAATCAGTATTCAAATCGTGTACAATGTTTGTATATAAGTTGTTAATCATAAAACATGTATCTCAGTTGTGCTTTTATTACATCTATTCATATATGTAACGTGGCGATCTAATTCAACACCATGAAGATACGGCCCCTAACTGTGATAGTAATTAGACAAAACCATTAAACATGAGTGCCACACACGTCCTGTCCACATTCATTTACAAGAGAATTATACTCATTGTGACATATTCTCACCACTTCCTAGATAAATCCGTCTACTATACCCCTAGCTAATTCGACACTGATCCCGGTCCTAAGCCAGGGGATTAATGGCTCGTAGCACCCCTTCATGGTTTGTGGGTGGTAAAGGGATGTCGGACTTAATGGCGAAACTCGAAAGGAAAAAACTAAATTTACCATTCTTATACAGCAGCACACTCTATATCTGTATACATTTACTGTGTAAAAATTTGTGTAGAAATACGTTTTCATGATTGCGCTGGAAATGTGATGTAGTAATTTAGATTTGTTATATATTTATTATAGAGAATTGTCCATGAATGTCCTAACCTAGCTAAGTTCTGTATACAGTGATATATTTATCTTTTAACGAAGTTTAGCGTATGAAAATGATAACAAAATGTATCTGCTAAGTTGGGGCTCACACGCAGTTATGTGGTATCATCATCATGCTCAGATGCTTTCAAACCAAAGGGAATTGTACGTTCGGTTTGAATGGGTTATAATATAATTAAAGACATACCGCATGGAGAGTAAAACCTGAGTAAAATCAAGAGACAGCGTGTTAGCTGGCAAATGGTCACACGTAACCGGTGAAATACAGTCACGTGGCAATTTACCTCAGTCAGGGTTTATTCTGACTGTTCATGTAAATGCATAACTAGTGGCAACTTACACGCCCTATATAGCACCATGGCTATAATTGGGTTAAAAATGCAGTGATGTTAATTGCAGTTTATTAGACATCACTGGTTTAGAATTATTCAAAACGCTGAGTTGTCATCACATTTAACACACATTCACATTAAACACAATATTCGCACAAATAATTCACATGTAGATCTGAGAAAGCTGATCGGTAATTCCACCCTCATATATGTGAAAAACTCTTCTTTGTCACAAGCAATAATAATAAAAAATATAAATAAATAAATGTATGCATCAATGCATCTGTCATAATAATGGAAACGTTGGACACATAACGCTTGGCTGTTTTTAAGTTTCAGTGTAAATTACATTTTGATGAGAGCAGCCGAAATAACGAGAAAGTGGGTGCCAAAACAATGTGACAGTAAATGCGTATGGACGTACTGAACATACAAGGAAGATCATACTAGAGATTAGGCGTAGCGGACGTATCATGCTGACAAAGTGTTAAGGAAATGATGAAAATGATACAATATTGTTTAGGAGATACAGTGTGGGCGAATGAAAATAATATGTAAGACATACTAACATGATGCAAGAGTCCGCCATAACGTGTATAACGACCACAGTTAAACAGTTTTAAAAAATCCAATGAAAAAAATTGTTCATTGCGTTTGATCATCGACCTATAGCCTTGGACAACGAATGTGAAATCTGAAACTAACGAATGCTTTTCTCTTGCGTCATACCGACGTGATGTATTGCGCAAATTTTCAATGTGCTACCTTACTTTTAAAAGGACAAGTGTGTTTTGAAACATTTCGTGTTGTTATAACGGCCAATAAAGCGTCAGTTTCAAAGTCCGTGTGCTTTATTACATAGCTATACTGTTCTCCTACTCAGTGGAAACGTGGGTTAAGTTGCCAGTTCAATATCTTTCGTGTCGTACCCTACAACTGCGTTTATTTGAGTAAATAATTTCCTGGTCAACACCAGGTGTTCTGATACAAATGAAAACTGTTAACGGGCGATTCATTTTAGTGGGGGTGGGGTGGGAGAACTAGATGTTTTCTTTTTTAAACTTTGGAAGAGTAAAAACACCATCAGTGATGCAGTCTAAGTAAAATAAAACACGGTGTTTCAAGAGACAATGTGGTATGACAAAAATTGTCCTGTACTGTACAAGGTACATGTGATTTGGCGCTGATGTGTAATTGAGACCTTCACTAACCCCACACAAGTAAGCGTATTTACTCCGTTCTTGAATATTTTTGTAAAGCATTTCAGTAAAACACATAAACTAAAGAAGCTGATAAAAGTGCGTGGAATTACTTCTTTTGTTAAGTGATGTTTTCACATCGTTCTTCTGGACTGGCGTCCTCGGTGCTTTGTAACTTAGCAATTAAATCTTCATGCCTGCGTCTCTAGTTTCCTTCTAAGCTTGTAAACAGTTTGTATTGATATTAGGGACGTGACTGTAAATAACCATTTCCCGGCATAGCTAAATGAATCAGTTCACTGCAGTGATAGGCGTATCTGCTGCTGCTATAAAACTACCGTACTCTTCAACTTTGTATATTTAAAAAAAAATCAAATTAGGCGGGAAATAAGGAAAAGGGCCTGTTCAGAGTATATCCGTGATGTGAAATCTCTACATGGTTGCACGAGTTTGTGGCTGGGTCTCACTCGGACAGATCGCTCCATTGCTCTTTTAGAAAGGTTACATTCCTGCGAATTGAAATGCCCTTATCATTAAACCGCGTAAACAATTTCATTCTGTAAAGCGAAAGGAACACATTTAAGACGGAAGATTTCGATAAAAAATACTTTAAAAATTAGTATAAAATGAAAAAGTGTGTCTTTATTGCCCAATAAGACTTTCTTAACGAGGCACTGGGGCAAGGGGAGGTTTAAAGTGGAAACCACCAGTTACTAATCCTCACAGCAATGACGATGCTAACGAAAATTGTGATGCTCTTGGCCTCCCAAAATCTCAGTGTCATTTCAGGGTTTATCCTGTCTGGTTGTCAACAACTACCTTGCAATTTTAAGCCACATATGCCATGGACCACGTACAATCCACCTGTGACCCATCAAAGACGACCTGGTGGGGCGTACTATCACCGCGTACCTACGCCGGCGCCTACCCCGACATGTCCTACACCTACGCCAGCACCTACCACGACATGCCCCCCACCTACACCTGCGCCAGTACCTACCACGACATGCCCCCCGTCGACACCTACGCCCTGTCCAACTGTAGCGCCCACACCATGCCCCGCTCCAATGCAGTGTCCTGCTGTGGTAGTTTGCCCCGCTCCGGCGCCGTGCCCAGCACCAGCACCAACCCCCGCTCCGACCCCAGCTCCGACCCCAGCTCCAACCCCATCTCCACCAGATCCTCCGAGTAAGTATTTCAGTGTTATATAAATGGTGTCCTAGAATGTGGATATAGCCGCCCCACGCGAGAAATAAAATAGGTTAAAGTAGGAGAAATAAAATGTTTGTGAGTGAGTGCTTGGGTTTAACGTAGGTATGTTTGAATGTAATATGTTGGAAACAACAGAGACATTATAACTTTCCTCGTCTTCACGGACATTAATATGTGGAATTGAATATTTCAACTTTTCAGCTGTTGCATTGGGTCAACGAGTCGCCAGTCTAACGTATTCTGTGTGATATCACCTCCGCACCTCATTGACAGCAGCGTGTGATAATTAGCAAAAAAAATTCTACTAGGTTGTAGGTTAAAATTTGGAATTTTAATTCCCTATGATTTAATTACGCAAATGACTCTTTCTGATGTTATCATTTAGAGCTTATTGATGAAAAATTCTAATACCCATTATTTATTTTTTTCAACACGTTGTCTGGTGTTGTTCTTGTAGAAAATGTATAAACAAAAATTATTTACAAAGTGATCCTGAGCAACTGGACCTGGTCGTTCAGATCCATCGTAAACTAAGTTGCTTGTAACTACATGCAAGATGCCAACATTTGCACTCAACTTACGTGTTGTCATTGTAGTTACATTCAGCCATTAATGGGCAATAAAGGCTATCGCATGCTTAAGAAATAAATTGTTCGACAATGAAATTGTTTGACTTTCAAGACGATATTAATAAAAGTAAAAAAATAAAAGTAATGATTTTAACGATAAATCGATAAAGACGATAATAGTAGAATCTCGTATTACTTAAGACACATGCCGGATAACATACTATCATGTTTTTATGTATGTATGGCTTTACTAGTGCTCATTTAAAGGAAAGAAAAATCTCAGATCAGCTTATTAGAAATGAAAGGGCATTACTTATAGTCCAGAAAGTAATAAGTTTTAATTTGTTGCGATTTTTGTTAAGAAAGTACAAGATTCCAGAGGCAAAAAGTACCAAAAACTGTATTTCTGTCGTGCTGTAGTTGAGCCTAGTGTGTGACAAATTGGTGAAATAAGCCTACGGCAAATGACACGGCAAAGGGAAATTTTATCACCAATATCTTGTAACTGTTTAGACTGAAGTTCATTCACACCCTCCGAATTAGCTTAAAAGGATTCTGCATCTCTCATTCACGAAGAATTAGGGGGTTTGTTAAAGGATTGTTCAAATCTCATCCAGAATTATCTCTACCTTTAAAATAAAGACGGGTAAAAACCGTTCTTGAAGATACCTTTATCAGTTTTTAAAGATTCGTCAACTGAATTAAACACAATGAGATGTATGAATTTTACCCACCGTACTAGGAAAACTAAACAGAATGACGTCATATCCGTTTTTTTAAATAATACATTAACCTGTGAATAAACTTCATGCAATTTTGTTTTTATATAAAAGAACTACCAAACTGACATAAATTTGGTTAAATACTTCAAGTGACTGCTGTAATTTTGGAGGATATGGTGGCGGTATAGTTAACACGTATTCACTGAAGTAAGGGCTTTTCCAGTATGACTTTCCCGTGACGTGTAGTAGGTCAGAAGCGTTGTCAGGCGGTGGTAGTTTCATCAGCAGCTTATTTACTGATGGTAGAGTGATGTGTAGTTGTGGAATATCTTTTCCCACTAAGTATACAATAAGGTTTAAAACGCAGAATTAATGCAAACTGGGGTAAATAACGTGAAGATTTTGATTCAAATGCCCAACTCATTTAGCAGTTTGAATCTTTTTGTTTTCAGCTTGTATCGAAGCAGGCGGCATATGTACGCAGAGTTGTGACATCGCAGATTTCACCGTTCCAGTTCAACTATCATGTCCTGTACAAAACGCATTATGTTGTGTACGACCAATTCCACCACCCAGAAACTGAACGTTGTAATTATAAAACCTTTATCATCTGTCACCATAAAATCCAAAGATTAGGAGCAAGGCATTTAACACCTGTGCGATCGGTATATTGTTTGAAATGCAAATAAATCCTTGAAACACACCATGATAATTGTGATTAGAATTGATTTGTTTTTTTTATTTGCTTTGCGTTTTATGCAATACACAAGAATATTTCACTTATACGACAGCGGCTATCATTATAGAGGGAGCATCCGCAGGTTGCTGGACGAACTGGAGAGGACCCTCGTGGACTAAAAGGTCGCTATCGCGACATTTTTCAATTTAGATATTTAGTTGACGGAATAATCTTAAACAGCAGCAGGTACTTCTTGTTTATGACTTGTCAAGGGACGTTTTTTAAACGTTATTTTACGCCGTACTTAAGAATATTTCACTTATATGTCGGCGGTTAACATTATGGTGGGAGGAAATCGGAAGGACCACTTGGAAAACCCACGAATATGCGCAAGTTGCTGACAGGCCTTCCCACTTGCAGCCGAAGAGGAAGCCAGCATGAGCTGAACTTGAACATCACAGTGAGCGCATTGGTGAGAGGCTCCTGGGTCAATAAGCTGCGCTAGCGCGCTAACCGACTGAGCCACGGAGGCCCCAAGGGACGTTTGAACATTTGAACTGTTCCGTTACAGGCCTGGGTATAAAGTCATACATGAGAGTCTGGGCTTTTGGGAGACTTATAACAGAGTAGTCCAAACTGGCCAAAAGTTCAACAACAACACTCACATGACGTCAATGAATTCTGATTGGCTTCCCGGTGCATGGTTTGCTACCAGGCGTTTTGTTGCGCTCCAATCAAACCCACACTCAGCGAGCAAACCAGACAGAAACTCTGACACCATCGTACGGAATAGAGCGTTTTGTTACTTTAAAGGGATCTGCTACCAGGCTGTTTCCCTGGTGGTAACACAAGATATACGGGACTTCATGAAAATATGTTAACTGGGGGTGTTTGATAAGTTCTTGGATTGTAATTGCCAAAATTAGTAGTCCTTTCCTATTTTTGATGAGAGAGTGTATTGGGGGTGGGGGCGGGGGAGGTGTTAGGAGGCAAGACAAACCAGCTGTATATATACCAAACGTAAATAACCCCTCCGGAACAGAGAGTTATCCTGACAAAAGTACTAATAGCAATACGGTTGTCTCGCTTTGACCCGTATTATGATATATCCATGGCCATGAATGTGTAGGTTAGAACGCAAACAACCAACGGCATTCAAACATTGTGTTTTGTCGCTCAGTAGGAGGCTCTTCAGAACACCGTGGGGCCTTTCGGGCCGAGGGGTTATTTCCAACCAGTGGCCGTTCACCACTTAGTGCGTTCGAGTCCACCTACGGCTACGACAATTTAATGATTTAATTTATTTATTTATTTATTTCATATTTGTATACGACCACATGCTGAAGATTTTCACTCTTACACATTGATGTTAGCTTTTATGGGCATATTGTCAGGGATAAACCAACGAACTTTGTTAAACTTATGACGAATGACTTATGACGTAGAGTTATGCACACACTATTGACGGAAGACCAGTGGTGTTCAGTGGGCATTACAGAATCCGCAAATGGCCACATGAGCGTCATTGGCTGTCTATTGTCACTAAGGTCACACAGCGAGGAGAGCGGGTAAATCTACTAATTCTCTGTCCACGACCGGATTTGAACTTCCACTGTGTCTGTCCTAGCGATTGGAGGGTAAGTTACAAGGATGCGAATCTCCTAATCCTATTTAACGAACTATCGTATTATCGAATACGCAGTTCCGAGTAACTGTCTTTGGCCTGACTTAAAATCGTTCATTGCCACCCCGTCGTCAAGAATGCTGAAAGTATATAAGGTATCCAAAAGGCACACTTTCGGAGCGAAATGATGGCAAGGAACAATAGTTTTTCCGTGACGAGTTTATCCTCTTCAACGGTGTATGACAATCATAATGCCAGATGTGTCAGGACAACCCCATGTTTACAGCTTTTATTTGTCCTTACTGTGCCTTTGTCACACCATTTGTTTGTTGTTGTGGCAATGAAAAGGTTACTTTCCTGACATATGAAGCTCCTCAGATACAAAAGTACTGTTTTCATGTACGTAATTCCCAACAGAATTACGATAGCCTCACAACCCTTGTTCATATATATGGTGACGCTTGAAGAAGCATCTCACTACACCTGCTGGTTTAGATCGGAGCTATTCAGGGACTACTACCTCTAGGCATTTCCACGGACGTTCTTATAAACAACTTCTAACTCCAGGTCATGAAGATGTTTCTTGTTGGTATTGTGGTACTCATGGGTTCATACCTGCGACACGACGTCTCATCTATGGCTGTGTTGAATCCATCGAAGATTCATATGTACTGGTCTTTCCAGAGCTCACCTGACACGGCGGACCACCCTAAATGCCCCCCCCCCCCCCCCGCCCAGTACAATTACCATGCCTACCCACTGGGTCAACCACAACTGAATCATCACCAAGTAAGTGAATATATTTTCTCCGGTGTAAATCTTCATTCTTCCAATTAATTGGAGCAAAGTGCAAATGTAAAGGACTCGACACGGTAAGGCGAACAAACGATAAGAAAGTGAAAAAATCAAAATCCCTGCACAATTCTATAAATCTCTGAATCAGACGTACGAAAACTTGGTCGACGCACCCATAAAAGTTATATGGCCATAAAAGAGATGGTTGCTTAGTAATAACTCGCTAAAAATACTGTCTGATTAAAAAACCCCAATTTGTGGATTGAAATGGGTAATTAATAAGGCATGGTATTACGTGTCGTGTGGCAACTACCATAGCGAACTCATTCGTGAATCCTTGCTGAGAGCACAACTGGTCGTCTATCATTAACATTTTACGCTCTCTACATTGTCTAATGCAAAAAAGATATATCGGTGTGATTGGTCTGGGGTAGGCTACCATTTTTTCGATTTAATGTCCTATACATTGTACATCGCTTCAGTGCGGGTTTGGGGCTTTTTTAAGACGGAAAAGGAAATGAAGAATAAAACAGAAATGAGAAAAGAAATAAGCTTACGAGTGTGTCAGCACCTGTTACTCACAGCTGTAGTCAGGTTTGCTCCTTGAGATGGATAGTTTCTTGCAGGTGGGCCGATTCCCCACCTTACCATACCAGGTCCTTTCTGCGCCAACATACAGGGCTGCGCTTTTATACATATTTAACGTACATTTAGGATCGGGATACATTGTATACTTGGGTATGTGGTATAGGATGGATTGTGTAAATGTGTGTACCATACATGCCGGTCTCCACCAGCAATCTCAACACTACCATACATATTCACAATCTTCACAAGGTATATAGTAGGAAATGTAACTGTTTACATTATTTTACGTGGCCACGAGACACATGACTGTGTACATTTTTGCCATCGTTAACGTGACGACGACACACGTGAAGGAACTTGTGACTGTGTGCATTATCTGACGTGGCCATCAGGAAACGGATGAGGACTATATTCATAAAAGTAAACCAGAGTTTCTGCACACGTTTATGTTATAATGATGAATGATGCTGAGTACAACACTGAGTACAACACTGAGGTTGTACTCCGATGTTCTAATACGGGCACAATATCTTGTGTGCGGCCACTTTAACCACAGCAAAACATTAAGCTGTAATTATAAAGCATTATTGTATAACGCCATACGGTCTGCGGAGTCTTGATGTATTGTCGATTTACCCTTGTCACCTTGGCCGTCGTCGAGACGTTTTCTTCCATGGTGTTAGGCTGTGTTTGGTCACACACAACCCTATATAAAGGGAAGAACACCACAGATACATGTCACAAACGAAATAATCATCTTCCAAAATAAGAATTTTCAAACCGAACAAAGTTCTTCCAAATCAAACAAGCATCTTATTCTTGTTATGAAGATAATTATTTATTCGGTTTGTGAGAGGTTTAGTTGCACATTTAAGAAATAGTAATTTCATATGGAAACTGTTTTTGTTAGGTAGTTTGCCACGCTCATGGCGAAGTGAAGTGGGTTCCGTCTACCTCTATCTAGTTACCTCCTTCAGTGAAATATATCAAATATCAATATTTATTTATTATTCTATTTATTATTCTTATTTATGAAACAGTGATAGCAAATACTTACACGTGGTCTAACTTTCAGACGAAAATGGTGTACCTGTTGTAATACGCCTAAAACATATAATAGGCCAAAATTAGCAAAATATGGCTGATTTCTCTTGTACAGTGCTTTATGCATATAAGAGTATACTGAGGTGGAACAGTTTTCTATACTGTTGCTATTTTTTTTTTGATATTGCAAGTTCTAAGATTGCAATGGTTAGAATGATATTGTTATAAGTCTTCTTATATAACAATAGGGGTGAGAAATACACTTTCACCAACTCAGCGAAAGTCCATCAAGTAAGTAGCAGCTGTCTATCTTAATACGCCAACAATGTTAAAATAAAGACGGCGACGTCATCATGTTTCTTGAATCACGTACATTCTGAGGCAGATGTTGAAGACAGAACAATTTATTTACTTGATTGTTCTTATGGGAAAAGTTAAGAATTTTCACTTATACCACGAGGATTAGTTTTATGTGTGAAGGAAACTGGGGTGCGGCGTTAACCCACCGATCACTGGCAAGTTAATGACCAACCTTCTCACATTTTATTGAAGGCAAGAAATCTTCAGTGAAGGTTATTATGCACAAGTGTTCACGCGGTCATCAACACGGTAGTCAACCGCCTACTGTCACCAAGGCTCAGTGAACAGGCTCAATCTTACGCCACGGAATTTGTCCGTTTGTCGTGTCGAAACCAACTGCGGTATCAGAACAGCAACCTAAAGTTGCCTACATTTAGGTACATGACGGAACGTATAGCTTTACCTTACCTTTATACTTTACCTTAGATGGTCACAACATGTAGCTACCTAATAAAGCCTATAAATATGTATATCATTTTATCTCACAACGAGGTACATGGGTGTTGTTTTTGTTTTTGCATTTAAAGCCTAAACTTAAATCTAAGCGCATATTTTGTCCGTTATTTTTTACACGTTGGAATCCTTAATGTGTTGTATTCCTCAACATGTTTAACATATCCCTAAACACATGTAATGGCTCTCTTTCAAAGCGAAATCATGTTTAGCTTCTAAAATGTCAAAGGAGACCAGTCTATCTAAGAATGACCAAAGACAAAAGTAGAAAAGAAGGGAAATAAATTGATTTTCATTTCACGTTAACACTCTGTGGTACAGAGCACTCTGTATCAATACAATGTGTTCTGAAATGAGCATTTAGATGAAAGAAAAACAGATTATAACTTTGCATATAATACACAAGAAAGTCAGACTTAATTTACTTGATCATTTACATATATTGATGGCGACTCATACCGGGTATATACAAAAAAAAAGTGGAAGCAGGACACATACTCATGTATGCGTTATTTATGTCGAACAACTTCCCCTATGTCCATCAGACGCATAGAGCGGATTCATTGCCGGTGAATTTTCGTGTAAATGTCACTAAATTCACATCCTAAACTAGTAACTCTGATCGCTCCAGGGAGACTGGGTTCATCGATATGTTTGATGTTGGCCTTTGCCATTGAGAACCAGATTTTCTTACCTTTTGTAAATCTCAAAACTATTGGTATTAAAAACGGAGCTTTGCTTCAATTATATAATTTTACAATAACATTTTTTACACGCTGTATAAAATGAAAATAGTACCCTCCAGCGCAAAAGCTGATAAAGTCCCTTTTGTTAATCTTGCAGTAGTGATGTTTCTTTCTAATTATAACCTTTGCTCCTCTGTTATATCGCAAGTTTTTCTATTTGTGTTTTTGTGAGTCGAGAATTTCTGGGGACTATTACTTCGTTGTGGACAATTGTGTGATGCAAACAACACGTTTGTATTCTATGCACGCCGCAATAGAGGGAAGTCTTGCCATACATGTAGTCTGTAGAGAATATGTGACGAAGCGCAAATGTCATATGTTATATTATGGATTCATAACTCATCCATAGCTTTTCCGGAAAAGCTGCTGGCTGACATATAAAACACACAGAGAAATATCAGTTGAGCCTGACTGTCAAAAAGAAGATTAGAACAGCATCACCACAACGGTAAGAAGAGGAGCACGATGTTGAGCAGAGATGTTTTCAGATGCGAGCATTCACGTGGACATACATGTAATCAAATTCGGCGCACAGAAAAAGACAACGCCCGATAGAAGTGTGCTATCATCACGCACATTATCGCCTTAATAACAATGAGCGGTCTGCGCAGCACGGACTATAGAGCTATTGTCAATCTGGCTTACATGGACACCAGACTCACTTTGTCTCACTGATGAGGTTAAACCTCACGTCTCACGTATTGCACAGATCACATTAGTCCAAGTTAACCGTGACGTCCGGAATCAAACATCGCTAGGCCTGTATAGCCAGAATAGCAAACTGATAATCCTTCTGAAAGCCATTTAATTGCATTTGTTAAATGAAGTCTCCGACACACGAAACCGGGAATGGCCCTTTTTGACAGATAAAAGGTATTATTGGCAGAAAAAGCAGGTTTTGACTCTCGTATGGATGTTGTTTTACTTAACTGCCTTAGAGTGTAGCGTTTTTCTCAAAGCTCCATCCGGTTTCCTCGCACCATAACGCTGTTCATCGTCATCTTAGTGAAATATTCTTGAGTACGGCGTAAAACACAATAAAATAAATAAACAAATAAATACAGTGTTCAAACTCCAGTTTGAAAGGGAGATTAATCTCCACCAGCGGTTGTCCATACAGTAGATATTTTCAGTGACCTCTACGTGTAGCAGACATATTCAATACTAAGAAGTGGTACAAACAGTATCGGGCAGAATACAACCTATTTTGCATTCCTCCCAAACAAAATATGCCGATATTATCAAACGTGAAAGGCTTACTGCAAATAAAACAAGCCGATTTGTGTATATGTTGATCTCATGTGCTGTTCTGCCAGAAATATATCATGGCGACGGATGGAAATGGATAAAACAGAATATTGTACTGGAATAACATATACACCCACCCCTCGACTCAAACAACGTAAGTCAGATTTAAATCAGTTATATATATAAATAATGACCAATGATTAACTTTATTCACAAGTCTTGTCTTTTTGTTTTATAGCAGGCTATTGTATAGAACACTATTATTGATCTTTAAATGTTTAAACACAAAGTGTAGTGGAATACGTACTGGATTTCACGCATTAGCCATTTCACACGTACATATATGTCTTTCCTAGATCGTCGGGAAGTGTTTCAAAAAATACATAGATTTTAAAGAGATTTTGATCTTAGTTTTTTCTTGATGAAATCTGACTTTTGACATTTTGATATGACAGGAAGTTGACTTTTGATATTGCTTTATCTGATTCGATTGCCAGATCTGCGATTTGGACACTTAGCATATCATCTGAATAAAGTCTATGATGCTGAACAATGTCTTTATGCATTTGTATGTTCCTTGACCGGAACAACGGGAATTACCCGGAATTTCCTGCATGTCTTCCCTTCACTGCAATGGTACGACGAGGATGGACGATCAGAAACACGTCATTAACTATCTGGAAGTATAAACCACAGAGTCTTTTACTCACATACCGAAATACCTATATATAAGGGAGTATTTTTATCTCTTTTTTTTCCTAAAGAGTAATCTAACTTGTACACGATCTACTGGGTAGTCCTTCACGATGACGTTGATCCAGCTTCTACTATTATCAGTAAGTTTGGTTGGAAGCACACTTGGGTTTCTCAATATCTTACGGCCAGGGTGCGGCTCAGTGGAGTGTCAGGGGCCACAGTCTCAGATACCCTGGGGATCCGGCCCTGGGGGACCCTGCTTACCGGGCGGACAATGTCAGCCTCAGGGGCCCTGCCTACCAGGTCAGTGTCAGCCTCAGGGACCGTTAATGCCAAACCCAGGAATTCCGTGTACCCAGGGGCAATGTCCACAGATGCCACCAGCTGTAATGAAGCCTTATGGATGGCAGTATGGCGGGAACTCTCACAATACATCGACGTCCACAAATTCAACACTGCCCGGTAAATCTTTTTCTAGCACAATGCCACATTTTCAATAATTTGAATTTCATTGGTGTATTCTCTAAGCATGGCCGCTGCCATAAGAGTGAAATATTCTTGGTCACTGCGTTATTCCTCATACCAATCAAAAAAATAAATTGCTTAGCGCTGGTTATGATAATAGTGCATTATTCGAAAGTTATTCTTAGCTTAAGCTTAGACTAATACATCAAAATGTGAAACTAAGGAACAATAAACTGAGTGTTGTATCAATGTTTTCGGGTGGGATTATTGTAAAAGTATAACATGTTATTTGTAATTTTACTTTTTTGCATTTTAGGCTGTATTTCAGCAGGAAACGGCGTCTGCACAGCGGCTTGTCCCCTGGGCCAATACACCCAGCAGAATGACAACTTCTCGTGCGGCGTTGGTGTGTGCTGCACACAGCCTTCTGGGTAAAAAGACTGAGTAACACAGTAATGACCGCAGTAATGGTCACCATCACAAGAAACATCAACTATTTGCAAAGTTAGCAGACCAGCCGAGTAATAGATGCTATCTCAAAGGGAATACTAATAAATATAATTTATATATATATGTAGGCCTATGTAGGCTACGCATGAACTATTCACTGGGGTGACAGCAAACCTTCCCAGAGTATATTGTTACCATTATACATTTATGTTAGACATCTATCAATGTATGTTTCATCTCATTAATTTATAAAGGTGACCTCCTTTTTAAAGTTTGACTTGTTTTACACGTGTTTATTTTTGTGATATTCTGCACAGGTAAACTAATATTGTACAGGCGCATGAAGGAAGTTTTGTGTCATTTGAAAATGAAATGTATTTATTTAATAAACTCTGTCAAAAAAGAAACGCAACCCCTGTCCTCGGATATCAAAAATTCGTTCGAATAAAGTTATTGTTTCCAAACTAAATTTTAGCCAAATGTAATGAAATTATACACGTTTACCATCCAAACAATTGCCTTTTCTCTCCTAAGTGTATTTTATTGCTTATGACGTCACAACGCATGGACTGACCCTGTTGACGTCGCACACAGAACCATTCACATGCAAATCATGTCAATGGCAGTTATAGTGTGGGGGTGTATAACAGCCTATGTGCTTTCGTATTTTATTCATATATTCGTCGACGAAAGGCAGTCGGTAAAATGCCGCGACTGAGTGCTGCCGACCGAAATATCGCCATTGGTCGTCTTCAAGCCGGAGAAAGTTTTGGTACTATTGCACGACACCTAAATGTTCACAAAACAACGATATCCCGACTTTGGAGCCGTTACAACAACTTTAATTCGACCAACGATCGCCCGAGAAGTGGAAGGCCAAGAATCACGACCCCACTTCAAGATCGGTACATCCGGGTCCTTCACCTGCGTAATCGGCATGCCCTACCAACCGTGACTGCCACACAAATGCCAGGTTTGAGGAGAGTGTCGGCTCAAACGATTAGGAACCGTCTGAAAGTAGCGGGTTTACGTGCCTGTAGACCAGTTGTTGGACCTGTACTACGCCCCTTACATCGACGCCTACGACTCAGGTGGTGCAACAACGTAAGGATATGGACTTTACAAAACTGGAGGCGCATCTGGTTTTCTGATGAATCCCGTTTTCTTTGACACATCACGACGGAAGACAGCGTGTGTATAGGAGACGTCATGAACGCTTTGCGCCCATCTGCGTCCGGCAGGTGGACAGATTTGGCGGAAGCAGTGTTATGGTTTGGGGAGCCATCTCGTACAACCAGAAATCAGACTTGGTGATCGTTCCAGGGAACCTGACAGCCCAACGTTACATCAACCACGTGTTACAGCCTCACCTTCTCCCGATTATTGACCGACAGACACAGTTTTTTCAACAGGACAACGCCAGGCCTCATACTGCACATGCAACAATGAACTTTCTGCAGGATTCCAACGTCAATGTCTTGCCGTGGCCCTCTAAATCACCAGACCTCAACCCTATTGAACACCTGTGGGATACTCTGGATCGACACGTGCGTCAACGTCAGCCAACGTCACAGACGCTTCAACAGCTCGCCGTTGCGTTACAGGAGGAGTGGAGGGCCATTCCCCAGGAGAGAATCCGGCGTCTTATCCGTTCTTGTCCAAGGAGATGCCGTGCAGTGTTTGCAGCTCGTGGTGGTCATACGAGATACTGAGGAAGACGCCCCCTGGTGAGCAACTGGTGTCTGTGAGATGACTTTTGAAAAGACAGTTTTAAACATGACCATCTTGATTATTATTCTGCCAAATATCTGACTTCTGTCTTCAATAAAAAAAAGTTGTGCCGTCCTAAAACTAAATATTAAAATCTCTAAAATACGGGGGTTGCGTTTCTTTTTTGACAGAGTTTATAATGCTCATTAATTCCGAATCCAAAATAATGTACATTTATAGCGCTTGCTAGAACACCAACAGTTTCCTTACTTCAAAGGTTTGCTTAAATTAAGGTGGAATTTACTACAGTTTTGATGAATCGTTCAGAGAATGCTTGTTGCTTTTAAACAAACCTTTTCTTTTTGAGACAAGTTGATGAACTGCAAACTTACCACGACACGCTTCCTCTCCGGCCTTAAGTGGGAAGGTCTGCCAGCAACCTGCGTGAGTTTCTTCCGGGCTTAGCCCGGTTCCCCCCTATCGTATAAGTGAAATATTCTTGAGTACGGCTTAAAACAAAAAATCAAAAAAAAATAAATAAGCACGATACGATAGGCATTTATCGAAGAAACCTGGGTATCAATAAGTAAGAGTGAGTGAGTGATTGAGTGAGTGAGTGAGTAAGTGCTTGGGGTTTAACGTCATACTTAACAATTTTTCAGTCATATGACGACGAAGGAAATCTTAGAGTGCATGTAATGTGCCTCCTTATTGCAGGACGGATTTCCACCGCTCTTTTATCCAGTGCTGCTTCACTGAGACGACTTACCGAAGGCAAGTAAGCCATTATACTGACACGGGTCAAACCGTCGTTGCCCTTAATGCTGAACGCCAAGCGAGGAAGTTACAATTTCCTCTTTTTTTTTAAAGGTCTTAAGTGTGACCTGAACCAGGACTGACCCTGGGTCTACCGTTTCCGACGCGGACGCTCTACCAGCTTTGCTATCGGGGCCGGTCAGTCAATAAGTAAGAGAGAAGATCACCTATGACCATAAAACTGATAGCGCTTATGTATATATACATAACTGAAAAATGTAAAGGGTTTATAGGACTTAAATAAATTTTGCCTGTCTTATGTAGGCTAATTGTCCTGTAATAAACCGTCATTGTCAGACATACTCATAGCTCGTGTCTTATCAACAGTCCCAATAAGTTATCGCAAAGCTCTGGTTGATAACGGATTATCCATATAACAAGTTCTGTATTTTCGATTTATTCCTCTACATGTGTCGAATTTACTGTCCTTTGGTTGGTATTTATGTAAGATTTATGTCTTGGTAGTGATATTGTATTATGTACACCGTATCATTGTATATATATATATATGTATATAAGTATAACCCTGACAGGAATACCCACAAGTAATAAGCTATATCACGTGGGTTGTGGATAACTCAATGGCTAATCCTTCTGTTTAGATTAAATATTGACTTGAAATGGTTTATACGATATACCGTCATATGTGACGCACATGTGCCCCCGCAAGTACGTCTCCCACGCACTCCAGTTTACTTCATTTAACATCAACATCAGTCGATTACAGATTTCACAAAGCGATTTTTAACAATTTAAAATATATCTTTGATATAAAACATGTAGTGTGAGTTCCCAAGGGTTCCCCGTTTGATATACATGTACTTGATATCTTTCCGGTTTTAACTGATATGGTCTAAAAATGAGCGCTGAAATCGCATTCCAAAATTTGAGATAGGTCAAAACTGACTTTGTGGCATGGGCCTTGAAAAGTACAAATTAAAAACTTATGTTTTTTGGTACTGGACGATTTTGCTTAGAGTGAGGTTTATGCTGACAACGCATGGGCACTTATTTTGCACTGAAATATTATTGAATCTACATTTTCATTCAGTTTTCTCCATGTTAAACATTTACTATAAATTTAAGACAGATCCTTATTAAAAGCTTTCAAGCGCCTTAAATGTCACCGAAGTTCCAATGGATGCGTGTATATTTCTAGTCAAGACAACAAAGATCATTTTAAGTTGGAAATTTTGGTTCAAACCAAAAACAGGTGTAAAAATCGTATTTGTCAAATCTGGCTAATCGCGGTTAATCGTGACAATTCACTACTGCACACTTGTGTATGGGGTGCTTGGAGGCTGTCTGACACTTGTTATGGCAGTACCAGTCGATCTTGACAACCTGACGTTTCCTTTTGTCTGTATGTATTTATCTGGTTGTTTTACCCTGACTATTTCCCCCGATCTCTGTGTGGCCTGGGTGACAATAACCGGTTGACGATGTTTGGCTGGCCGCTGGCACAGTCCTGCATTTGTTCGTTGAAGACCACTTATCGGATGTGGGAAAAATTGATCAGTAGCTGTGTCAAAGGTTAATGATTTCTCCCGATTTCCTACATCACCCATAAAACTGAATCAGATTGTATAAATCAAAGAGTTTGAAGATTTGTCTTCCACAAAATGCATTGCTTATCCGTAAGTCACACGTGAGAAAGTTGGTCAGTAACTTGTGAAAGTTCAGTGGTTTATCCATAAATCAAAGAGTCTTTAGAATAACGTTCGGTAACAATCTATAATAAATAAATAAGTAAATAGATAGATAGATAAATAAATAAACATATTTCACTTATACGACAGCGGTAATCGGTGGAGGAAACCAGTCGGAACCCCGAGAAACCACCGCCTCTCATCAGGTAATTGATAAACATCCTAACATAACGCCACAGTCAAACCAACGAATGGGAGTAAAAAGTAAATATAAATTAATGATTAGTCGAGATAGTTTGGCGTTATACGAAGTTTTCACAACACAACGTTAGACTTTAGGAACATATGAACAGAGTCACGAGTTTACAGTGGTATAGTAACTATGGATAACACAAGGCTTGATTAAAACCATCACACCTTATCCCATTTTATCCGGAAGTTGCTAACATACGTTTTCTTTGAGGGTCAAGATTTCATGCTGACTACTACTACGCATGGCGACTTAAGTTTTGTGTTGAAATGTTATCGAATATACATTCTCCGTTTCTTACATGTTGAAAATTTACCATACGGTAAGTTATACAAACGATAAACAGTAAATATTCTATAAAGGCATGTATACAAACATACCTACAACCTATCTTCTCGAATAGCCAGTATGCCTGTATTAAGAAAGGTCCTAGTTAGAAGCTTTCAAGCGCCTTAAATGTCAATAACTTTCCGGTGGATTCGTGTATGTATCTTGTCAAGACAGCAAAGGTATTTTAAGTCAGAAATCGATAACTGGGTGTATTATGCCAGGCATTTTTGTAATAGCAGTTCTAGAGTGATCACTGTAGGTTTGACAATACTGATATTACATACATTGTTAAGTCTTAAGAGATTCCTGATTGACTGCAGATGGGAGAAGTAAACATAAAATTGATGGCAAAATCAGATGCTAACATAGGTTTACTTACACAGATCGGATTTTCATAAACATGCTTTTGAATATTTCTTTTTTTCCAGGAGAAAGAGGCATTTGAAAATATTTTGGAATCGGTGGTATTTGGGACCTTTTGGTATATATCATAATAATGCGGTTCTAACGAAAGACGAGATGTATGTCTGATACATTTATTTGAATGTGAATTGTTGTTCATTTAAGAAACATGCATTTAATCTGATTTATGTTAATATTTATAAATATATTTAAATATGATCAAAATCCAGATATAACACAATTGTTAGCTGAAAAGACCAAATTCTAGTGAACATATATTTACTAAACATGTGATATCCTGATTTATACCATTATTACGCAGACAATATATACGAACTGGTGGTCTCAAATATCTACCAAACAAAAAATTTTTTTTAAGTGTCTTTTTCTCTCTAAACAAAATCGAGAAGAAAATTTTGAATCCGGCATTTACAGCTTTTCGCACTCTTTCTGCTAAACTTTGTCATTTTTATGTTATCTCCACCTTTAAGTGAAAGGGGTTGATAGGTGTAAAAGAAATCTATTTTCCCCTTCTTCTTGGAACTCCCACTAACATCCAGTTAAAATTAAACACAGAAAATTACCATGGTATTTTGGCTCTATTCGTTAAACGTTCTGGCGTTTATCTACATGGGAAAAGTACCTGACGTTAGTCACAATGCGATTTCAAGTAGTGGTGAGATTCCAAGCCTTTCTTCAGCTAGACGTGGCCTATTCATGAAAATTAATGAAACATGTCTTCACTGTATATATGTTTTTAGGGTTAGGGTTAGGGGATAAGGTTAGGGCTAGGGTTAGTTTTAGAGGTGTTTCTTTAGTATTCATGAATAGGCCACGCCTACCTCAAGAAATGTTCGGAATCTTACAGCTACAGTGATTTCACCAATGTATAGATTTATAGTGAGACATATAGCGGCCAGTCATTGGTGGTGGAAACCGGCATTCCTCGAGTAAAGTCACTGGTCTTTGACAAAGAATTCATGAACTTTACTACCACTTCTCACTGCCATCAGGGCGATTCAGATGCGTGTCATACAACTAGAAGAAAAAACATCTATAACGAACTTCATGTAAGGCAAAATACGTAACCCTGAGAACACTGTTTATCGCTTGTTGCGAAGAGTGGAAGCAGCTGTAAAAATGTAGAAAATTCCCTGTTGAAGGGTGAAGTTTAACTCACATCTTTAGTGTGTCCGACGTTCCAGAGACGGCTCAAAACACACCAAATTGACACATACACGATGTTCTGGTACTTTGGGATTTATCTGGATGATGTTTATCATACGGCCATGTTATTAAAGTTTTCATTATTTCCCTCCTGAATGAACGTTGTTGTTTTGAAATAGTGATACTGGTTCCCGGCGAGTAATTTGATGCGTCACTTTGACTTAATAGCTCCAATGTCTAATGTGTATAAAAGATGAATGACAGACTGACATCTGCTTTAATGGTATCACATGTATGGTTGGCCTGGTTAATGGTGGGTGTCATCAAGATTAAAGTAGTCGACCAGTTCTCACTGTCGATGACCCTATTATTTTTCTTATCTACTTAAAGGGCAAAAACGATGAGCTGTGACATCTGTTGACGAATTCGACCGGGCTAATTTCCCTGGTGATGCACCACAAATAGGTTTGCCACTCTGTTTTCATTACTCCGCCCTCCGTTTGCACCTGATCGCAATACAGGTGAAAATACTGCCCCATTCATTAAACCCATTTCATCGTGAATTGAAATCTGAGCAAGACCAAATACATGTAATTAAATTTTATCAGCACATAATATAAACTACTAATGGTTACAGCACAGTTAAGCTGATTTTACTTTGCTAACTTTTGTTGCATAAATGATTTGGAGAAAAATCTATTTTTCTCGCTGCCATATTGGTTCCTAGTGCTTCACTGTTATAACTACCATTCTGCCATTCCTTTGAGCGAGGTTTCGCTGGGGTTACCAATTTTGGATTTTGCTTTTGGAGATAACCTGCCCTTTAAGGCTTATATATTATTTACTGTACTATGAAAGATGTTCATCCAACCTCAGAATAATCAGCTGTCAGTCACACTACATTGTACGTGTACCGAATTACATATACTAAATAGGACTGTTTCGGTGGCTTATAATGGTCTGAACGTCCCCATCGAAGTCGGGAGCCACAAGAAGACACAATATATGTATACACACTTAATTACTCTTCGTCGTCATATCAGAAACAATTGTTAGTACGACGATAGACCCCCAAGCATACATACATACATACATACGTACAGGCATCAATGGTGGTCGCAAGCGCACTGCCTGTTAAAGGGACAAAACTTTGCCACGATGAATGCACTTCACCTACACAGTAATAATACACGTATGGTAACATGAACATATCAACACGGCCTTTCAATCTCTGAACGGGACGTGATTCAGTGGTGAGATACGCAACTGGATGCACAAAGCACACAAGTGAGGTTTCTATTCCGGCCCTGGACAGAGTAATTTGTTCACGTATATTTTCTCGCAATAAGGTCCGTGATCGGGCCTTATTGACGATAAGCATTTGACCACTTCTGGTTCCCTGCATCTATGAAACTGGTCGCCATCGTATAAGGTGAACAGTTCAAGAGTGTAGCATTTAACTGGCAAATCTAATAAATAGACAATTTTCTTTCTTAATTAGCTAATTCACATGGTATAATACGAATTAAAAGAACAGAAGATGTGGCTCGATGAAATAGTGGTGTTAAGTGAGTTCATCTAGGGAAACATCAGAGAAACACATGAAACAAAGATACTTGTTATGTGCACGTTATTTATGTATTAATTTCAACGAAAGGTAACAAAGAGAAAAAGCAGTGCGTTGTTCATTCCAGTTAAAACTTTGGAGGCGTGTCATACCTGACTCAATCAAAGACGCATGGTGAGAAGTTTCGGAGATCAAATATAACACACGTGTACCTTTTATATGCTACATATTACCTGGTGATTTGCGTACGAACTTAAGTTTGTTAGTGAACATCGATACATTATATTTAGCGATGCTTCACCTGTACACCACAGCCTACATGGCACGGACTGGATATTGTGATGGAAGAACACAAAAGGATTAATCATCCAAATATCACACATAGTTTACGAAGCTGTTAAACTTCATACTATGTTTCTATGTCTTTATCAACAAAGCGTGGCCTTATTGTCTCCATTGGTGCATCGTGTGAATAAGCTCAGCTTCATAAGGGTGTTTAAATTAACACCATCTTGTAAGTTAACTTGCTATCGTGCAGCACAAAAGGTCAAACTAAACATATAAAAGTAAATCAGGAACTATAGGCCAAGGAAACGCCGACGAGAGTAAGTTCTATTTCTGCATGTATTTGGTAGAATGTGACGGCTTAAGGAAACGTCCAAATGGGAAATGAGTTGAAGGTTTGCGGTGTAGTATTGTATTTACAGGGGTCTCAGTGTACTATATTGGTAGGATAGCTGGTATAAAATGATGACTCTAACTCCCATGGTTTAGAATGATAAACGTTTCGTCGGCTACACGGACGTTATGTTTCTCTTGAAGTGCTTGATATGGATCGCTGTGGAGTCAGTCGGGGTGTCGGCTTTCATGAACATATTACGCCCTGGTTCTGGGTGTGGCGGAGTCGGCCCTTGTCAGGGACCCCAGCCGCAGATTCCATTTATCCCACAGCAACCCCCGATTAACTGTGGACAATTCCCTTGTCCGGGAGGGCCCCAGATCCCGTTCCAACCCCCGCTAGTTCCGGCTGTACAACACGGCTCCCACTATTCCGGACAAAACCCAACTCCTGCTCCTGCAGTTACGCCTACGCCTGCCCTTCAGAGTAAGTAGACAAACAATTGCACTAAAACTTGTGGCCACCCTGGCTGAGCGGTTAGACCGCCAACGTCATCCTCGATCGTAATTGGGAATGATGGTCGTGGGTTTCCCCCCCCCCCCCCGGTTCCTCCCACCATAATGCTGGCCGCCGTTGTATAATTAAAATATTCTAGTGTACAGCGTGAAACACCAATCAAATAAATAAATAAACACAGGGCACAGGGTAAATAAACAGTAGGGCACACTCTACTGTCAGATTCTAGAATTGCAAAAGACTTAATACTAAGCACAACCATTTAGAGTCAGTATATATACAGTGGTAGTGACTTACGTATAGTGCATGCATGGACATAACTAAAAGTATGTTCACACGGTAGGATTGTTGAGTGTTATTTTACGTCATAGTTAGGAGTTTAAAACCGCCTTAAAACCGAGTCAAATCCCGAGAATGCGCAGCATTCGAGAGATTTGACAAGGTACGACACAAGGTTCAGCGATGTCCGTTTACACAACAAACACCAAAACGAAGGTGTTAAGGTCTAGTCCACCGCAAAAATTGAAGAAAATGTGGGAAATATTTCATGCTGCCATTCTGTTTTACTCCCTCTACAGAAGTCATCCATTTTAGACCAATCGACGACAAGTTTAGACCATGGCAGTTGACCTAGATACGTCAAAGCTGCTTATGTATGACGTCGTGTCTTATTGTTGCGTGACGTAGAAATGTAAAAGTTTACTGTACATGTATTATGATGTCATATCGCTGAGCTCAGATTGGAACATCTTGAAACAAATGATTTCTTTTCAACGTCATGGTGTCTGGGTGTAAAATACAAAAAAATGTGAAAACAAAAGCTATATCCATAAACTGTGCGAAATAAAAAATACATCTCTGAAGGAAATTCCGATAGTTTACCTTTATAAAAATGAGGAAGCAAATCTAACAAGTAAGCAAACTCAAACTCTTTGATTTGTACTCATAAACAGCATGAAATGGTATTACTCGGGAAGGTAAACGTACCGTTCGGTGTGTTGCGTGATACACTCGATAGTGTTTGAAAGGTCATCTCTATTTAATATATATATTTACACACGGTCCGCAACTAACAGCAGGGTAGAAAAACAGTCAACCATCTAAACACGGCTACATTCAAAACAATAATGTATTAATTTTAACACTAAGTCTGCTATTCTGTTAAATATGCACACCTATTCTATTAACATAAAGATTCGCTTAGACTAACAGGATATTATGATAATATGACATAGTACTATGTTACAATAACAGAATACATTTTAGCATCAACTCAAACAACACACTATCTGTTAAAATTAACAGATTAATTTTTGAGTGTAGCGAAACCGTCTTTTCCTGTTTTTATTCCACATTTCGATTCCGACGAGTTGATACATCGCGACTTAAGAATACGAATATTGTTACTGATACTTAGATATATATATAACCGACGTAAATAGCAAACAGATTCAGGAATTATAAACGATCTAAATATTACACCAAACACAACAATTTTTAGAGTATAGCATTTACAAATACTGAATTTGGAAATACCCTTGGTCAGGATAGCACAGAGTTTATCGATAGGTTCCGGAATTACAGAATAACTGGTTTCAAGCATTCCCATTCAAAGTACTTATATTTATTTATATATTTGACTTGTGTTTTACGCCGTACTCAAGAATATTTTATTTATACAACATAACGGCCAGCATTATGGTGGGAGGAAACCGGGAAGGGCCCGGGGGAAACCCACGCAGGCACTACTAATATGGTGTTAATGCTTACTATCTATCATACATATGCTGTTTTTGAGTACCGTATAACAATTCAGACTTAGCATACACAAACACTGAACTTGGAAGTGATATCGGCCTGGATAGAACTGACTTCCTGGACAGGTCCCCGAATTTTAATAGAGTTAGTACTAAGTATAACCACTCAGAGTAAGTAGATTCTGGCCTACAAATGCTGATTAGACAATCCACCGGCATGGATAGTGTATGACATAAGGCTCAAGAGTTAACAAATAACTTAACTAATCTTAGAAATTGTCGACTGACAACCGGATGTTTCATAATGTTATAATTTGACATGCTTGAAAAAAAAATTAACATTATTTTGTATGTAGGTCTATACAGAAATAAAGAAGAGGGTTCGTTTATTTTCCAGATTCTGCGGGCAGGAGTAACAATGATAATTGTCAAGGATTTTTAATGACTCTTTTCGGGCGGGCTTGAGGAATAGGGGCGAAGCACTTGGATTAATCCTCTTCAATGTATTGATATATTAGTATGTTGACAAGCCCAGAGGGGCTGAAGACGAGCCAACATTTATGTTTTTGGAAATGTTACATATTTAGAGATTTTACTGAATTCAGTTTGTTGAGTTACAATGCATTAAAAGTTAGCACAACAATATATATATAGGATATAGGAATATAGGAACCCTTTTCCTCAAACGACCTATTCAGCGTATACAGCTTATGCGTTCTTGGCAATGGTTATTCTTAACCTTATAGGTTTGCATATTATTTGTCGCAGACTTATCTAACGTCTTAAAATGATGGTTGATTCACAAGTTCGAACAGATGTATAATACTCTGGGGGAATAGCAGGGGACAGAGTTACAGTCTTTGTAGAAAGAAATTCTTCTCACGTGCATTAGAGTAATAACTACCTGACCGGCCTAAGTCAGGTAGTTGTGCTACCAGAGACAAATGCTAACAGAGACTTTTCTGAGTGAAGGTGCCAAATGTTACATGAGGCCGTTCTGAGTAACGGCAACAAATAACACAAGAGACTGTTTTGAGAAAAGGCGTCAATGATACCTTAGGCTGTTCTGAGATAAGCTGCCAAACGCTACAGAAGAGTGCTCTGAGAAAGGGCGCCACATGCTACATGAGAGTGTCCTAAAAAACGTCGCCATATGCTACAGGAAACTTCTGAGAAAAGGCGCCAATAATACCTCAGGCTGTTCTGAGCAAAGCTGCCAAATGCAAGCATAGACTTTTCTGAGAAAAGGCGCCAAATGTTACAGAGGACTGTTCTAAGAAAAGGCGCCAATAATACCTTAAGCTGTTCTGAGAAAAGACGCCAACTTCTACCTGAGAATTTAAAAAAAAATATGTTCTATGGAACAACATCAAATCTTACCCGTGACTATTATTTATTTATTTGCTTGGTGTTTTACGCCGTACTCAAGAATATTTCACTTATACGACGGCGGCCAGCATTATGGTGGGAGGAAACCGGGCAGAGCCCGAGAGAAACCCACGACCATCCGTAGGTTGCTGACAGACCTTCCCTCGTACAGCCGGAGAGGAAGCAAGCATGAGCTGGACTTGAACTCACAGCGACCGCATTGGTGAGAGACTCATGGGTCATTATGCTGCGCTCGCACCCTAACCGACTGAGCCACGGAGGCCCCCGACTATTATTTAGGAAGGGCGACAAATGTTAAATAAAACCCTCGAGTGGTAAAGTATCAAATGGTACCTGATTGACTCCTATGGGATCGTACCAATTTCTATATTCTAGGCAAACCGATGGACACGACACGATGGACAGGAAATGCGCCGTGTGCTTTATCCTAAGTACAGTAATAAAGGCAAAAGTTTGATTTAAAATAACTGAAACTTAAAGAACCTTGTGTTACGACCCAAACTGTCTGTATTATAAAGAGATGGCTTGTTCGAAATACACGACAGTTTAGCCGCACAAAAAAGTAACCAAAACCAGCAGATTTTATTTTACAACAATTTATTAGCTTAACAAGAACAGATAATAAGACTTATACAAATACTAAAGTACTTAAGTTTAACAAGAAAGGATAGCAGTATCTATACAAATACTAAAGTACTTACTTACTAAATCCAAACGGACGCATATATTTCACAATATATATGTCACACAGGCATAAATGCTCAGAGGCAAATTCACAAGAGGGAAAATCCACAGTATAACTGAGTGTATGACGAAATATAAACAAAATTCCACAGACAGGGTCCGTGTACTAATAGGCACTGTGTATACAAGAGCACAAATTAAACATACAAGTTCAGACTGAACAAGTGCTCGGTGGAGATAGGATATAACAAAGCCAGAGGCTATAAAGACACCAAAATTCAGCACAAAAGGCCTACTAAAGTAATACACAGCAAAAGCATCCAAACTCTCAATAATTCTCCTTTCTCTCCGTCCTCTGTTCTCTCCGTTTGACCTGCTTTCATAGGTCTTATATAGACTGGTGGAATTGTCTGGAATAAGAAAATTCCTGAACACTTGATGTAAACAAACAGGCACCGAACTGCGCGCAATCTGGAATATTCTAAGGTAGAGGCAGACAGCAGGCGCTGAACTCAGCGTATGTAAACAGTGGCAAGCTAAATTTAGAAACTGACGGCAGTCGTGCACATAACACTTGTAAGTTTTTTTTAAAGTGGACATCTTAACCAATAAGACTATCTAAATTGTTCAAAAATGATTCCGTCACGGTGAGGGCTATCTGAAATTGATTTTTGGTTTTTGTATATTTCAGAATGTACCCAACATGGAGGAGGGATTTGTGCCTTGGCCTGTAATGTGACTGGATTTACTGAAGACGCATCAGATCGCTTCACCTGCGGAATACACGGCGATGTATGTTGTATTATACCCGTCGGGTAGTCACTGCAGTCGGTGGAAAGGGGATGTGTGCTGTATTATACGGGCGGGATGGGCATGTGTGCTGTATTATACCGGCGAAAAGGGGATGCTTGCTGTATTGTACAGGCGGAAAGGGGTGTGTACTGTATTAAACCAGCCGAATGGGGATGTATGGTGTATTATACGGGCGGGATGGGGATGTGTGCTGTATTATAAGGGCGGAATGGGGATGTGTGCTGTATTATACGTGCAGGATAGGGAAGTGTGCTATACATTTATTATACTCTCTCGGTATTCATTGCTAAAAAAGAGGATCCGGTTATGTTCCGTATTGTACGTATGCACTCGGTATTCATTGCCGTGAAACGGATCACGTTGTGTGCTGTATTGTAAGCTCTCGGTATTCAGTCAAGGAAGGGATCAAAACAAAACATGGACGTTGAATACAACAAGCAAGCAATTAGCAATTGTAGGCTATACTATACATATGTACATGTATTTATGAGTTTTCAGTCCTATAATAAAGGATATATCTGTCGTTGAAAACAAATTCTGGTACATTTCTTTCCTCATTTTTTCTGTGAAAGCTGTAAAAACTAAACAACCAACCGATCTATTGAACAATGAATCAGTCGATCCATCGAATGATCAATGACGCCCTGAGGTGAAGGTCCAACCAATGAATGCTTCAATCAATCCATGATTATAAACAATAATTACTTTTCCTTATGTTGATTTTCCCACACAATAAAGGCTGACTATCACAACATGTCAGACTGTGAAGTAATATTAGTACCAGATCATCTCAATTTACAATGTCTACCGCTTATAAACGAGACGTCGTCGTATAAGTGAAATATTCTTGACTACGACGTAAAACACCAGTCAAATCAAAACACATTTCTCATACACGCGCAACACGCGCCACGCCTTAGCATATGCGAGCATATAGTAAAGGGAAACAAACGTCATGTGCGCCGAGTAGTGTTGTGTCAGCTTTGCAAGACGTGCAAACGGAACGTCACAGCCATAAGAGTCTAGTTGAAATAACGGCTGTATCCATGGCGTCTGCCACGTGATGGCTGAAGCAAGAATTGTTTTGTGAAGATAAACATACTACTGTTCAGACAGATTCTGATCCAGAGTTGTACAGTTTAGTACTAATGCCTCTTATTCTGTCATGGATTGCAATGTTCAGTGTACTGAAGATACGGTATTGGTAAAACGCACTGTGTGCCTAAATTAATCTCATATTCGTTAAAAATCATGATCAAAAATCATAAATAAAAATGTTTACTTACTTATTTGATTGGTGTTTCACGTCGTACTCAAGAATATTTTAAGCCTACTTATACGACGCCCGTCATCATGGAGAGGGGGGAGGAGAACCGAATAGATAAACAAAAATGACTGTGTACAAACAAACAAGCGTCGTCAAGTGCAAACTGTAAGTCAGAGTTAATATTATTTTCTGTATCAACATTATCAACGTTGTATGTACGGTGAAAAACACCAATCAAATCTGTAAATAAATATATATCAACATTTTAGGTAAACTCTTTTGATACATGCTTAGATTCTTCGAGTCATCCCCTGATCACAAATATTGTTCAGATGTTTAAATTATCTACATATGTAACGTTTAAAACATGAAATGTGCCTAATGAAATGAAGTGGCATACGAACACATAAGGACAAGTATGACTGTCTAGACTAAATGGTTAGTTCTGAATTATTTCCGATTTTTCAATATACTTTCGTACCTTTATTTCGTTAATAACACAGCAAGATAATCCAAATTGTTAGACAAAAAAAAGCTAAAACTTCAACAGAAAGTGTTGCGTTCACCGTTTAAGATATCATTGATCAAGTTGCTGTGAATAATTGAACTGTTCTCAGTGAACGTTAGGGCAGACAGGTTACGGGTGGAGCCGACTTTTTTTTCGGGAGTTGGTGTACCGCAGGGTTTGGACATCAAAACCGCACCAGAAATTAGCTAATATATAATAAAAATACATTTCTGTATCCATCCGAGAGCAACGAGTAAACATACGCCTCATTATAATACATTGAAATTTGTCAAAGTAGTCTGTGTATTGTTGTCAATTTAATCCTCTTACCAGCCGTCAACCCACAAGCGGGCGTTTAGCAGCTACTGCTTTTCCTAGTCGGCGGTTTGTTCCATTGTTTCCGTTGAACCATTTAAATATCACACAACAAACAATGCGCGTGGACGTGTGAGAAGAAAGAACGAAAAATATCTCAACTGTGGAGTTTCCTCGTACCCTGTCGATGCTCGTGCGTCCTGAGCCCATCATACATGCGTAAGAACAGCTCCTGTTTCTATATTTGCGGTAAACTTATCATAAGATATTTTAAGTTTTTTTAATTTGTCCATAGGGGAATTGTTAAATATTAGTATAAAAGTCCGACTTGTCCAACAAAATTTGTGCACTTGTAATATTGCTGCTAAAAGAACGTCGTTCAGGTGGGAAAATGACGGCACTGTCAGTAGCGCTATTGTTTCTGTCCGTTATGGTACTGAATTCAGACGGCAGGGCGGTTGAACCCGTGTCCAGATCCGTCTTGAAGGGAAACGGTAAGGCTAGAGCAAATTTGATCCTAAACGACGACGAGAAAAGGAACGTCGCTTCTGACTTTGGAATTACTACAAAAAAGTCCCCTAAAGGACAATCAATATGGCAAATGATTTTGCAAGAAACAGAGGGAACTTTTCTCGAAAACCCCATGGCACGCGTTCCGCGGCCAATACGGAAAAGAAAAAGTGTCCGGGAAGATGTCTCTAAACATAGAGGAAAGCATTTTTCCAGTCCCAAACTCCATCGAAAACTATCTGAATCAAAGGAAACTGATAACAGCAGAGGACAAATCAGATCTCCAGACCAACTACAGCCACCTAAGACTAAAGGCACGAAAGGTACTTCAGCAGAAATGAAACTTATTTCTTGGATGAAATCTAGTGAAACTGATGGATCACAAACTATTAGGGAAGGTAAAGAAGGAAACATCCACGCACTTTCTGAAATGATGGACGGGATGGCAACAACGGAAGAACAAGAAAACGAGGAATACGCAACAACGGAGGAAATAGAAAAATATGACGAAGAGGAAGATACCTCAATGGCTGAACGTACTGAAGATTCAACTAACGGAGAGGAAACCGAAGAAACAGAAGAATATGAAGGCACAGAAATGGCTGAAATGGGAATGACTGAGGATGCCGAAGATTCAACTGACGGAGAAGAAACTGGAGCCACCGAACAATACGATGAAGAAGGGGGCACAGAAATGGCCGAAATGGAAATGACTGAGGATGCGGAAGATTGTACTGACGGAGAAGAAACTGGGGCCACAGAACAATACAATGAAGAAAAAGGCACAGAAATGGCTGAAATGGGAATGACTGAGGATGCCGAAGATTCAACTGACGGAGAAGAAACTGCCACAGAACAATACGATGAAGAGGAAGGCACAGAAATGGCTGAAACGGGAATGACTGAGGGTGTCGACGATTCAACTGATGGTGAAGAAACCGAGGCCACCGAACAATACGATGAAGAAGGAGGCACAGAAATGGCCGAAATGGAAATGACTGAGGATGCGGAAGATTGTACTGACGGAGAAGAAACTGGGGCCACGGAACAAGACGATGAAGAAGGAGGCACAGAAATGTCTGAAATGGAAATGACTGAGGATGCCGAAGATTCAACTGACGGAGAAGCAACTGAGGCCACCGAACAATACGATGAAGAGGAAGGCACAGAAATGTCTGAAATGGAAATGACTGAGGATGCCGAAGATTCAACGGACGGAGAAGAAACTTGGGCCACAGAACAAGACGACGAAGAGGAAGGCACAGAAATGGCTGAAATGGGAATGACTGAGGATGCCGAAGATTCAACGGACGGAGAAGAAACTGGGGTCACAGAACAAGACGATGAAGAAGAAGGCACAGAAATGACTGAAATGGGAATGACTGCGGATGCCGAAGATTCAACTGACGGAGAAGAAACTGGGGCCACAGAACAATACGATGAAGAGGAAGGCACAGAAATGGCTGAAATGGGAATGACTGAGGATGCCGAAGATTCAACGGACGGAGAAGAAACTGGGGCCACAGAACAATACGATGAAGAGGAAGGCACAGAAATGGCTGAAATGGGAATGACTGAGGGTGCCGAAGATTCAACTGATGGAGAAGACACTGGGGCCACAGAACAATACGATGAAGGTGAAGACACAGAAATGGCTGAAACGGGAATGACTGAGGGTGTTGACGATTCAACTGACGGAGAAGAAACTGGGGCCACGGAACAATACGATGAAGAGGAAGGCACAGAAATGGCTGAAATGGGAATGACTGAGGATGCCGAAGATTCAACGGACGGAGAAGAAACTGGGGCCACAGAACAATACGATGAAGAGGAAGGCACAGAAATGGCTGAAATGGGAATGACTGAGGGTGCCGAAGATTCAACTGATGGAGAAGACACTGGGGCCACAGAACAATACGATGAAGGTGAAGACACAGAAATGGCTGAAACGGGAATGACTGAGGGTGTTGACGATTCAACTGACGGAGAAGAAACTGGAGCCACCGAACAATACGATGAAGAGGAAGGCACAGAAATGGCTGAAATGGGAATGACTGCGGATGCTGAAGATTCAACTGACGGAGAAGAAACTGAGGCCACGGAACAATACGATGAAGAAGGGGGCACAGAAATGTCTGAAATGGAAATGACTGAGGATGCGGAAGATTGTACTGACGGAGAAGAAACTGGGGCCACGGAACAATACGATGAAGAAAAAGGCACAGAAATGGCCGACATGGGAATGACTGAAGATGCCGAAGATTCAACTGACGGACAAGAAACTGGGGCCACGGAACAATACGATGAAGAGGAAGGCACAGAAATGGCTGAAACGGGAATGACTGAGGGTGTCGACGATTCAACTGACGGAGAAGAAACTGAGGCCACCGAACAGTATGATGCAGAAGGAGGCACAGAAATGTCTGAAATGGGAATGACTGAGGATGCGGAAGATTGTACTGACGGAGAAGAAACTGGGGCCACAGAGCGATACGATGAAGAGGGAGGCACAGAAATGTCTGAAATGGAAATGACTGAAGATGCTGAAGATTCAACTGATGGAGAAGATACTGAGGCCACAGAACAAGACGATGAAGAGGAAGGCACAGAAATGGCTGAAATGGGAATGACTGAGGATGCCGAAGATTCAACTGACGGAGAAGATACTGACGACACAGAACAATACGATGAGAAAGAAGATACAACTGCTGAATATGCAGAAGATTCAACCGACGGTGAAGAGACAGACGTTACCGACTGCAACGAGGAAAACACCGAGGGAATGGAAGATATGTAAGCCGGTATTCTCAGCAAAATGTCAAAGGTGAGGATGGTTATGTATTTGAAATACAAAACGTAAGTGGAGTAACAGAGCTAACGCTAATCTGTAGGGAACTGTCTTGCACGGAATGCCAATACGTATATAGGCAACGTATATATGTTAGCTGTTACAGAAACGTGCATCGGAAATACACTGTAGAGCATGTAATTTAGAATGAAGCAGTTTTGCAACTGTTACAGACACAAACCAAGAATACTCCGCAAAGATTTACTTTTTGTGTCACCTTCTGAGACCGTTTCTTGATAATTTTCAACGTTTGCAAAAATTGGCTACAAATCCACAAATAGCCTTAAAAGGAGCAAAGTTAGTAAAACTGTTTAACTAACACATAGCAGAGAACTGACAGCTTTTCCACGTACATTATGGCTGTTGATTTTTACATGCAACGAGCGGAACTATTGTAAGACGGCGTAGTTGTCGTTCTGCGATTGTGTTTGAAGTGCGCATGCGTGGTTGATTTTGATCGCACATTGGATTTGTTTCTTGTTTCAGAATGCCAAATATCCCAAGTGATGTAAGAACAAATTGCTCCAAACGATCAACACCTAGTAACTGACTCGTGGATGAGGTCACGTGATGGTCCAGAGAATTTTCAAACAGCATATAACGCTTTGTTTTGGACTTAAAGTTTCGGACGTCTACTTTGCAATTTTAAGAACAATATTATTTTATGACCCACGTAAATAGTCCAGTAAGGTTGAAGATTATCGTAAACAAGCGCTGTTATATTTATATCACAATCAAATTGTATGATCATCATATATAGTAGATGTGTTTACGACAGCATTTTTGCAAATGACTCCATAATACGTTTTGGTTTTCTTTATTTATTCACCTGCTGAAATCTCAGTGTGCTGTGCATAGTATTGACCTTACTCTACTGCGAGTGTCTGCATAGTGTTAAATGCATATCTTTGTCCCATTATTGATGTATACACTGGTAAACACAATTGTTGTCTATTTCAAAATGATGTTATTGTCGAAGCAAATATATAGATATCATTTCATACCAATTTTTTGAATGTATTGGTTTCGATACTTTATGTCATTCGGCCATTCGTTTGCATAATGCCAATGTGTTATACAACAGCACTTTTGATAAGAAATCACAGTTGGGATTCTGTGAGGTTCTAAACAAGAGAAAAGCAAATTGAAGCATAAAAGTTATTTAAACGTCTCCCCCAATTTGATTTATTCATTTGTTTAATAACGTTTCTTTACGATTGAAAGAAAACCAAAATCACCAAAAAAGTACATATTAGTGAAAATCTATCCTGTGAGTGACGTACATAAATGTACACATGGAGGCTGTATAAGTAGAAGATAAGTAATTTACCACATACGTTAGATTTAACAGAGCCACATGAGTGTCAATGACCGCCTAACTTTCAACAAGGCCTAACCAACAGCGTGGGCAGGAAAATACACAAATTGCATACGGCAGGGATTGAACCAACACCTCGTGTAAGATTGTAAGAAAGGCACAGTAACCGTGCGTCCCACTCTCAGTTAGATCACAGCACCACAGCGCGCGTTACTACTTTGCTATCCAGATAAAACAGAGAATATTTTACACCTGAATGTGGAGCCAGCTGCTATTAAGCTGTTCATGCCCTTCGTCGTGCACTGGCGCTGACTTCCTTAAATAGCCTGTCTAGTCGTGGCTGATCACAAAGACATCGTCATTTTAACACATCTGTGCGAGAACCCACCTTTGACACGACGTAAAACAATGGCGTCGTCACACGGACAACCTCGCGGACATTCGGTTGTATGTAAACCACTAACTCAACAAAAGAGCGGAGAAAGGAATTTATATTTAAGGTGACGGGGGAAATTGGGACAATTCACACTTATATACTTTCCTGTAATATATTAGATTAAGAGGTAGTAATGAATCCAGTCCGTGTGGAAACAGAGAAAATCATATTACAGGTTTAAATCGTGAAACATCTTCCCGACCAATCACTGTGTGGGGCACACATTCATGGCAATATGGAAAAACGAGAAAACCCTGATATATTTAGATATAATTAAAGACTAATTAATTAAAGCATAGAAAGAAAAACAGAGCACCAAGGATAGTGTGATAGCTGGCAAATGGTCACATGTAACCGGTGAAATGCATTCAGTGGCTGAGATAGAGAAAAATGTTTTCACTACAACCAGTCGGCCCCTGAACTGAATGAGGTACCAGGATCAAGCTGCCGCTGGTTTGACTGCGGCTTTAATATCAGAGGTCAGATACCTGGCGAAGGGCAGGGTTTTCACTCTGCTTTCTGCTACTCATCAAACTGACCGCCGTCAGTGAAAACTAGTACACGCAGCTTTAAACATCAACGATATATGTAAATAAAAGCAAATCTGATGCAGTTTTATACCCCAATGAAATATATAAATGAATGCAAATCGGAGGGAAAACATGGAAAGGGGAAATAATCTAAAAAGTCACATTAGGACTGAAACACACGATCGCCTGACTCAAATCTCTTTCAAAGAAACATATTATACCGTATTTGTGTACTGAAAAAGTTGCTATCTAAATTTCACAAAAACAATTTTCTAGAAGAAAGAACAGCAAAACATTCTGAGGACGACAGTAGAGTGATATTCCCAACCCCAGAGCCTCTAATATAAACAACTATTTATGAAATATTCTTAAAATAGTAATATGATATTAGACATCAAGACTGGAATAGATTATCACTTAATAGATTTATTTGCTTCATAGAACCTTCGAAGATTCACAGAAGCAGTATCCTAGAAGTAATTACATCCAAATATTCCATTACCCACGGTACAGTCATAGTTCTAATTCAAGATCTTGTACTGGACTATAAATCCACATGCCATGAAGGTCCCTCACTAAGCAGTAGTTTGTATATTTCTCATTGCCCAACATAACGATCAAAATGCAAACAAATAAGGTTGTGGGCTCGAATCCAGTTCTAGCTGTGTCGAGTGAGTGCAGTTTTGTGTCAGAAGATGTCAATTAGTCCCTAGTAAACCAACAAACATACTGTTGAAAATAATATTTTGAGCCATCTGGATAAAGTAGATTACACAAAACACTAAATCTGGTCAATGGGATATTATACATCTGTATTAAACAATTTCTGACTATGTAACTCACCAAAATGTCTTCACCAGAGAATGCGATGAGATTTATTTATTTATTTATTTCACGCCGTAGTCAAGAATATTTCACTTATACAACACTTTTGTTGTTCGATCTGCATTTTAATTATACACACATTGTATTCCACCTGTGGTGGAGTCAGTGGGAGGCGGATTCACCGCAAGTAGCATCCCTTAGTGATCAGACGTATCGGATTAGATCCACAGTGCCTATCTGCAGTCGACTACTGATTTATGAATGATGTTTTAGGCAGTACTCAAGAATATTTCACTCATACGGCGGTGGCCAGCGTTACAGTGGGAGGAAACAGGGCAAAGCCGAGGGGGAAATCCAAGACCATCCGCAGGCTGCTGGCGGACCTTCTCACGCACTCACGGAGAAGAAGCCAGCACGAGCTGGACTTAAACTCACCACGAACGCAATTAGACGACCAACGAGAGCTCCACAGTGTTTCAAGTGGTGTCATAGCCAAAGGTCATGAAATGATTAAACCTATTTATGTATTTGTTACTTGAGTCCACACTCAATAATGCATGGGCTCGGCCGCCAGCCTTTGGCCAGTTACAGCCTAGCTTCTATATGGCTGGAAGGCAAGTGGTTATTTGCGCCCTCCAAGAAATACCATCTTGCCACCACGACCCCTTTTGGGACTGAACACACGCCTCGTGTGACCAGGCGATTGAAAGGAAAGCATTTAAACCACTCGGACAGCACCCCACTCCACATTCATGGGGTAAATGGTATATCTGTCAAGTATGAAATATGATCTTGGTAAAAATTATGTGTTTGTAAGCCTAAATACAGTTCTTTACATGGAGCCATTGAATGGATGGTGGCTGCTTAACAAAGTTATGCCTTTCATTGGGGAAACTTTCCTTCCTAAGCTAATTTTAGTGTGAACTGTACGTGTCTGTTGTTCTTCTCTGCCTTTGCCGTGATGTTTTATGGGCAAACTGGTAACATAGTACTCATTCATCGCAAGAGAACAGTAGTCCAATCAGCTTGGAACAGATTCGCCATTGTGCGGCAAAGGTAACCTGTAGCTGTGTTGTGGACCAAAGCCCACTCTTGGGAAAGAAATTTTCAAAATTCCTCTGTTTCTGTTGTTCAGCGATCAGCGGTGCCCTTTTGTGGGATCTTACACGAAGTTCGATCACAAGCCTTCCACCAATATGACGTATGTCACACAAAGGAATGTTTGTCAGTAACTTGCCCACAATTCGATGGTTTTCTCCGAGCACTACGGTTTCTTCAACTCATAAAACTAGCCAGAATGGTGTAGGAGAAAGTTCTGAAGTATAGCGTTATAAACAAATCAAAATAAAACAATATACGTAAAGAGAGAATGTGCCTTAGCACTTCCAGCCACAGATAACATGGTAAAGTAAAAGTGAGCAATTTCTTGTAAACTGCAATATCGTAAAAAAGTTGCTTATATGTTATTTTTTCTTTAAAAATCAGTTACGTTTATTAAAGTGTATTTTATTATCACTTTGTTTCTTTGTTTATCTAATTTAGCCAAAGGCATGGTGCTATCGCGGTATCGCAGTTGCTAATATGCAAACATTTACGTGAGCAGTTTGCCAGCTACATGTATATGTCATAATGTCTTTGGTGTTCCGGTTTTGTATTCAGCCGCCGGCGTTTGGCCAGTTACAGACGAGCTCTCCAATGGTTTTGTATTCAGCCGCTGGCCTTTGGCCAGTTACAGACGAGCTCTCCAATGGTTTTGTATTCAGTTGCTTATATTTTCTCAATCAAAACGCACTATTAAAAGTTTTATTTAAATCTAAGATGAAACAGCACCTATTTTCTCCCACAATCAGTATTTACCCTGAGAGAGAAACCTCCACAATTTAACGGTCAGGAGATTTTCGGTTATTATTTCCCCCAGACTTTTGTGCTAATGATGCAGATTTAGCACGTATCAATAAAGACGCTTTACAGGGAATAACAATAGGAGGCTCGTACATTTAGGCGTTGTTAGTTTAGCAAACATTTTTTAGCCAAGAACACGCGCAGAAGTTTTCATCTTAGACGATGGGAACGGCTTTTCCGGTATGTATTGTTATTTGAAATATTTAATCCAACAAATTTAACAGGTTATGCAACACGTATAAAAGATTGCTAGAATCATCTGTGAGACAGATGAAAACAGCCATGATGAGAGTGACACTGGTTTTTATGCTGCTCATGTCTGTGCTGCATGTGGCGATATCCGGGTCAATATATAATGAAAATACCATTTCAGTCTCTTACGTTGAAAATGCAGAGGATACGACAACGGAAGAAATGACAACAACTGAAGAAATGACAAGGACGGAAGAAATGACGACAACAGAAGAAATGACAACCACTGAAGAAATGACGACAACTGAGAAGGTTACTACAACAGAGGAAATGACTACAACTGAAGAAATGACGACCACAGAAGAAGCGACGACAACAGAAGAAATGACGACCACTGAAGAAGCGACGACAACAGAAGAAATGACGACCACTGAAGAAGTAACGACAACAGAAGAAATGACGACCACTGAAGAAGAAACGACAACAGAAGAACAAACAACAGAAATGATGGAAAGTGAAGAAATGACAACAACAGAAGAGGCGGATTGTGTGATAGTTATAAAACAAATGACAATAGAACAAATGACAGAAGAAATGACCACAACAGAGGAAATAACTACAACGGAAGAAATGACTACTACAGAAGAAGTGACTACTACAGAAGAAGAGACTACAACAGAAGAAACTACAACAACGGAAGAAATGACGACTACTGAAGAAATGACAACTACGGAAGAAATGACAACCGAAATGATGGAGAGCGAAGAAATGACAACAACGGAAGAAGAAACAACAACAGAAGAAATGACAACCACAGAAGAAATGACAACCACAGAAGAAGCTACCACTACAGAAGAAACAACAACGACGACAACAACCACAACTACAGAGGCTACAACAACGACCACTACGACCACTACAACAACAACACCTGAACCCACGACTACTATACAACAAAGTGAGCAAAAATCCTTTTTTAACAGCATTATATAATCTAAAAACGTTTTTTAAGATGTGAAACTTTACCCTAGGCGACGCATTTCATTGCCAATCACAAGTTCCTCATTTGGATTTAGCACCAATAAGAAAGTCAAGATTATTTCTTCTGTCATCAACTTTTCTTGACGGCAGGTTAAAATAATAGTGCCGTTATCTTTCTTTTTGCTAGCAGACAGTGAATAACTGCTACAATTAACATCTTCGTGATGAAAAAAGGACAGAAATCTAAAACAAGGTAGGGGGTAGGGGGTGGGAGGGGGTGGCATTTGTTGCTTTCAAAACGTATAAATTTAGTTTGTGTTAGGGCGGTTTGAGACATAGACTCAAGGGCCCGCGCACTTTCATAAAAATTTGTAAGTAATATTTTTGTGACTTTTCTCGTAAATCATGTTACCTTATGGTGCAATGATCTAAACAACATCAAAGAAAGTTGCGAGAATTATGATTTAAGAAATTTTGTGAAAGTGGCCGCTGGAGAGATACCATATGTTTGTGTTCACGGACATATGAACCTATAATATATAACCTGAAATATTTTTGTAGTGATGTGTTGATACACTGTTCAGCCATAGTCCCATAATTAATCATTACGTACAGTGCCAGTATGAGTTTGAATCATCTAAATGCCTGTGAGACCTATAGTAATGCTATTGTCATTTTTGTTCCCCAGGGTGTATATCAGATGGTAACGGTATATGTGCGGTAACCTGTAACATCGGCACCTTCAGAGTAGAGGACACGTCGTTCTCGTGCGAGAGTAACCCCGGTACAGTGTGTTGTGTGGAGTCAGCTCGTAGATCCCATCGTCGGCGAGTGCGACTACGGGGGCGCAACTGATGTACACAAACATACCGACTATCTGAAAGATGACGATGTCCATTATGCACGGGTTGTGAAGAGGCACCTATATACAACATAAGACGCAATTTTTACCACACATTGTTGTGCTGCACCAGTTCTCTTGAAATTAATTGTAATTCTCCATGTACTACGAGCAGCACACATTGTAAATAATAAGTTGTTTATGTCAAAACGACCTGGTAGGAACACACCCATCTGAACCTGAGAGGACAAATGACAAGAAAAGCAAAATCAACTGAACACAGCCTAATTGCACTATTCCATTTCCTTGAAGAAAAGACCTTTCATTGTGTTAGGGCCGGTACATGTATATCACACAGTAATCAGCGACACACCCCTCTGACATATAAAAATCAGATGTAGCTGACGATATTTTATTTTTGTTTATTTGATTGGTGTTTTACGCCGTACTCAAGCATATTTCACTTATACGACGGCGGCCAGAATTTATGGTTGGCGAAAACCCATGACCATCTGGCTGCTGGGAGACCTTCTCACGTACTGCCAGCTGACAATATGTTATACTATATAAATAGTATTATATATATATATATATATATATATATATATATATATATATATATATATATATATATATATATATATATATATATATATATTTGATTAGTGTTTTACGCCGTACTCATGAATATTTCACTTATACGATTATGGTGGGTGGAAACCCACGACCATCCGCAGGTTGCCTGTCAGACCTTCCCACTTACGGCGGAAAGGAGGGCAAGCATGAACTGGACTTGAACTCACAACGACCGCATTGGAGAGGCTCCTGGTTCATTACGCTGCGCTAGGGCGCTAACCGACTGAGCCACGGAGACCCCTTATATATATATATTAACCATAATGTATACAGTATAATAAAGACACTTCCTGATAGAAAACGTGATCTCCTTGTCTTTATTTCATTGTAGACCTGTATAAGTGAACAAAAGTTTCTGCACTGGTCATAAGGTGTAGACTGCCTTAAACTAATCTACCTGGAAATAACATTATTGTACATCCTGCCATTTAATGTCAACCAAGTATGCAATAAACCGCGAAAACTGCAAAATCTTGCGTCTGGAGAATTGACCAGTTGGATAACCCAATATACACTAGAAACATTAATGCTTCCAGTCCGCCAGAAGCATGAAACAGGCCACTAGATGTACTGGGAACAAGTATTTGTCCATATCACGACGCCAAACAACAAACGCTTCCAACTCCATCACCGGCACAGCTGTAACTCGTGTCCTGAATGGTAAATATTCCGATGGTACAGGATGCCGCGCAGATTCCCCAGCATCGCGGATACAAGCTGAAAGAGGATGCATTATCTTGTTTTCAAATGAGGACGAATTAAATAAATGTTTGCGAAAACTGCGATATCATTCTTTGGCAATACACATGTACTGTTAATACTCTTGGATGCAACAAACATTGTAGTATAATCGAGGTTTGTTGAGGTGGGCAGCAATACAAGCAAGTGCCCTGTGTGGGTCATGGGATGATATTAAAACAGTCAGATCATATAATGCAGATAACATCTACAGCTTTGTATAAATAGCCTTTTTTATACATGGAAACTGACAGTGAATACTTTATTAAAAAATTAACAACATGGGACTGATCATATTTGATTAACATATGAACTTTGGAAAAAGACAGGTTTTCATGCCAAGGCTTAATATTCAAGATCAACGGATCGAATAGGAACATCACAGAATAATCTCAGAATACAATAGTACATATATGGCAAAACACTCGGCAACCTTTTGTGCATCAAAGTTGTCGTATAAAAACTTAGCCTTACATAACTGGGGCTGGAAACCAGGCGGTGGAGGGCTATGCTGCGGGGGTCTTTGCATCGGGGGTCTGTTCTGGGGTGGGCTCTGCATCGGGGGCCTCTTTGGTTTCCAGTTGTACCGAGATCGGGAGTACCGGTTTCCATAGCCTGCCAGACACACCATAATACTACCCACGAGCACAAACCAAACACCGTTATAGCAAGTTTTACCTTAACAACCATCGTCGACACAGTACATTTGGTACCAGTTTCAACATAGGCTTGTCCTCGGTTTTATAGTGAGTATAAACAAAGAGCAAAGTTATAACGGTTGTCCAGACTATTTAACATTAATCACGTTAAACATGTAATGTGGTAAGATAAGACAAAGTTAACATGTGGTTTGAAGTGGTTTTTGTAAATGTAATGGAGGTAACATGCTCCTTTTTGTTTTCAAGTCCGGTTAAAGGAAATTCTGTTGGTTGCAGAGATAATGTGGGTGTTATTTGCTGGTTTTGAAAGAACGGACTCATGTTAGTAACACCGCCGTATCAACCAGGAAACACTGTTACATAAACCACACTTCAAAACACCATTGTTTTACAAATGAGTTTGCACTCGTTGTATAGAGACAAATGAGTTGTGCTGTTCTACTAAATCCCTGATTGTAGGAACTTCAATCATGGGACTAAATTTTGTGTGCAAAAGTGACGATTTAGCTTGTATTACGGTCTGCATGACCTCTCGTGGTGTATCATCAATGTGGACGTATACTTGCAAGTCCCGCAGATGACCCACAAGCTAATATCAGTCATCCATTGTGATACGAATGGAAATCTGCTTTTGTAGGTATGTTTTCAATAAAAACTGTAGTTATAAGCATTAGGCCACTATCACCACTGTTGACTTTTATTAATTTAATACACCTGCTGCATGGCATATATAATGATAAAGGAATAGATCAATATTGTTAAATAAATAAAGACAAAAAAAAAACACGGAAATATAACAAAGTAAAACCTAAAATTTATTTTAGATCTGAATAACAAGATAATCAATATACAAGGACCGAATATATAATCACATGTATATATATATCACATTATTCAAAGTATACATGTAGATTAAGAAATTCTAAACACATGCGTCCTTCTAACTAATCCGTCTGCACTTTTTGTGTATATTTTTCTGTTAATATGAATACATTCGCTATTTAAAAATGTACATTATTACGTGATACCGTATAATTTCGTCATCGCATTCCATATTTCGACCAAAACGCATGGATTACTTTAATGCCTTGACTGAATAAATGTTTGCATTTCCGGTTGGAGTTTTGTGAACAGTTAACCCACGACTGTCTGATATGATTCATTAGCCACGCGCAGTGTGTTCAATAATGTTGAAACATTTGTTTCTGATTTGCCTCGTGCGTGTGACGTCACCCATTCTTCCTTTCCCTATGCTGGATTTATGTTCTCACAGCAATTCTTGGTTAACCCACGGGTTCCAGACAGCACACAGACCCCAGCCCATTTCCCTCGCAGCTGTAGCTGGAATCCTGCTCCGTGAACGTACCGATGTTACATGACGCTGTGCAGATACCCCCTCCGTCTGAGATGCAATCTGCAGGCAAACATATACGGACACAATGTGATACTGTACTCAATCAATGGAAAGTTTAAGGTTGATAAATTGCTGTCATCCATCAGTATAAATAAGAACTTTCCCTGCCTAAAACAATACGGGCCCCATCTGTGTAGTCTATTATTTATTCCTGCTTTTGCGATAACGTTTGTAGGCAAACTTGTAACGAATTATCTTAAGTGGGAATGTCTGTCAGCAACCTGCGGATATTCGAGGGTTTGCACCGGGTTCTGCTCGACGGTTTGCACCGGGTTTTTCCCGGTTGCTGACCGCCGTTCTATAAGCGAAATACTGAGTACAATGCTCAACTCCAATCAAACCATTAAATAAATGTAAGGTATATTACTGATGCACTGATAGAGAACTTCCGCTTACACCGAATCGCTGTAATTACATTCATTCGTTACCCATATTCAGTGAATCAGTGTAGGTTATTAGACAAAGAATTACCAAATACATCCGTATGGTTAAAGGGTTTGTCTTCTATCGTTACGCATTAACCATTCGTACCTTATTGCCGAAAATAATTATTCCACAAAATTACTTTTGTTTGTTTTTAAAAGCTATTTTAGTCAAGGAAATTTATAAAATGGGTTATAATAAATTATATAATTAAACGATATGAATACTGCGCAAGGCTCTTGGCAAAGCAATGGCAATATGCGTATGAAATAAGTGTCAAATCCGACAGTGAAATGCAACAACATAAAGCATGAAGGGCCTTCCAAGTAGGTAATCGCAAAATCCGGTACCAAATCCTTCAAAACCAGTTCCGCAAGGAATATGCAAAAATTATCAGTGTAAATGGTAAGTAAAGCTGGTATTCAGTGATTACACGGATAGTCCTCGTACTCATAGGCCTATAGGCGGTGAATTATTTTCAGGTCAAATGCGAATATATAGGTATCTCACTTGAGCTTTGATTGCGACCGTTCATAAAAGTATCATCGTGAGTACGGCACAAAACACCAATGACACAAATCATAAAAGCATCATTTCGACGTAATAAACATGTACGCTTATACAGACCCTAATAGCAGTACAAAGAGGAACTGAAAGTCACACCGAATATACCAGACATTCAAACTATATACTGATAACCTGCGGCGGAGTAAACTGGGCCAACAGCTAAATATGAATGTTGTGAATTTAACGACAGATAGCTTGTAAGCACAACGACACGACCTAGTAATACTCTATACATAACTGTGGTACTTGACCATTACTGTGCTCCAGGCAATGATTGGCAATGATATTCCCTCGTGATAAATGTATATAAGTTTGGCACGATACGTAGATTCAGTGGAGTTAAAGTACTAAAGTAGCGAGAAATAACGCGACAAAAAATACTTTGTACAACATGATCCTGTGTTACTAGCTTTGGGAGAGTGCTTTTCCCCATGACCAGGTAAAGTGGGAACTGTAGATCATGGTGGTACAAAGTGTTTTTTTTTTCAGACAGGTATAGATGTCATTTAGAATTTATTTATTTATTTGATTGGTGTTTTACGCCGTACTCAAGAATATTTCACTCATAGGACGGCGGCCAACCTTATGGTAGGAGGAAACCGGGCACAACCATCCGCAGGTTGTTGGCAGACCTTCCCACGCACGGCAGAAGATGTCATTTAGAAAGTGGAATAAGTAACAGTGTTATCGTTAATAGGGATTACACTTTCTGAATATAGCACAGATTCTAGTGCCCAAAATTGGTTGGGACCACTGCGGGTTTTGAACCAGCGAACTCAGAGTCAGGCACCAAATCACCAGCAATACATGTCAAATGTCTAGACCACTCGACCAACAGGCCTTCCAACAAAATAGAAGGCAGTTGACAGGTAGACTTTACCACGAACATGCATTACCCCTCTGATGATCACAAATGACAAATGACACCGCTCCCTTAGTTGAATATATCAGACGGCCTGTTGCTCCAGTGGTCGATTTGGTCTCTGACTCTGAGATCGCTGGTTCGAAACCCGTAGTGGTCTCAGCCACTTTTTTCAGCTTTAGAATCTGTGCTATATTCAGAAAGTGTAATCCAGATTAACGATAATACTGTTAAAGTGTTTTTTGTCGCATTGTTTCTCACTAGTGAAGTACTGAAATCACAGATTCTCTACAAAAAACAAGTAATTGCAGAACTAACCTGGTAATGATGGTGTGCTGGTGGAAGGTGCAGCTGTCGATGGTGCCAGTACTGTGCTGGTTGGTGCAGCCGTGGACGACGCCGTTACGGTTGTTGTTGATGCTTCAGCGGAAACTGAAGAATCGGGTGTCGTTGACGAAGGTGGTTCCGTCGCGGGTGTCGTTGTGATGGAGGAATCAGGGCACGGTGTGGCATCTTGGGCTGAACATGGGGGTGACACAGCATCGTTATTGTATGGTGCAGGCGGTGGAATAAAACTAGGTTTCCAGTTATAACGTGAGACATACGGATATATTCCCCCAGATGCTACTGTTATTAAGCTGGAGCTTATGAGCATGCACACAAAACTGTACATATTCCTGGTCTTAATTCAAATGGCAATATTAAGCCTTAATCGATATCAAAAGAGTATTATGGTTTGAAATCACATTTATATAGCAATGTTGTATTTTTATTTCTTTTAGTTCTGACATCCGACAAAGTGAGTCTCACAGGAATCTGACACATTTCGAATTTTAAAGCGAGATATTTTCGCAGTTTTATGTTTGCAGCCTCTTCCCCATAAAGACCTGCGAGCTTTCATTCATAAAATATTACTCTTTATTTGACACTCAAGCCGTTAAGGAAAGCTTTAATCTTTAAGACAAGACAAACGGCATAGATACTCGTTAAAGGCATGCATTATCCGCTTGCGTCAAATTCCCTGGCTTCAATGAATCGTCTGGGTATGTCTCCGGTGGACACTATGTATCCAGCCAGGAAGCTGTTATAAAAATATCACCCGATCAAACAACCGGAAATGGACCACAAGGTGTGATGTGACAACACGGGCATATGGGGAAGAACCGTGTTTGAATGCGTAGTTACTGTGGTAAAGCATATTTTCTGCAAATAGATATTCAACAAATAGGAAACCTAATTTTTTTAAACAGGTTTCAATTAGCAAGCTACTGACAAACTTTCTCACTGCAACGTAAAGGCGTGCACGCACACTGGTGAAAGATCCAGAACCCCGTGTAATTCACATCAACAGTTAGAATAATACTCTAACTAAGGTAAATTGAGACCGTATTTCACTGTTTAAATGTGGCCATTTGCCATCTACCAGACTGTCATTGCTGCTTTGACTTTATTCTCTATGGTGTAGTCTGTTTATAATGTATTTATTTATTCATTGTCAGGGACTGGTGGATGTTTCTGCTGTATAGGCAAAAGACCTATGGTGTTTTTGCTTTCCCGCGTAAATATCCCTGTTGTACAGATGCCAAGTAAATTGGGCGTTGTTGCTACTTTTGTTGATATGCCCATACATGTGGTATTTCCCTCCCCCAGCCCCCAAACACCCAACCGTATTCGTGGATATCCCTAATGTAAAGTTATCGTCGGTAGTAAAGTGTTTCAACTACCCCCCCCCCTAACCCGACCCCGACCCAAACACCCCTACCTCCTATCCCCCCAACCCTTCTCGTGGATATCCCTTATGTAATCAGTAAGGTGTTTCAGCCCCGACTCCCAACCCAAACACATCTACCTCGTAACCCTCCAACCCTCATCGTGGATATCCCTAATGTAAAGTTATCAAGTCAGTAAGGTGTTTCAGCCCCGACTCCCAACCCAAACACATCTACCTCGTAACCCTCCAACCCTCATCGTGGATATCCCTAATGTAATCAGTAAGGTGCTTCAGCCCCGACTCCCAACCCAAACACATCTACCTCATCACCCTCCAACCCTCATCGCGGATATCCCTAATGTAATCAGTAAGGTGTTTCAGCCCCGACTCCCAACCCAAACACATCTACCTCGTAACCCTCCAACCCTCATCGTGGATATCCCTAATGTAATCAGTAAGGTGTTTCAGCCCCGACTCCCAACCCAAACACATCTACCTCATCACCCTCCAACCCTCATCGTGGATATCCCTAATGTAATCAGTAAGGTGTTTCAGCCCCGACTCCCAACCCAAACACATCTACCTCATCACCCTCCAACCCTCATCGTGGATATCCCTAATGTAATCAGTAAGGTGTTTCAGCCCCGACTCCCAACCCAAACACATCTACCTCGTAACCCTCCAACCCTCATCGTGGATATCCCTAATGTAAAGTTATCAAGTCAGTAAGGTGTTTCAGCCCCGACTCCCAACCCAAACACATCTACCTCATCACCCTCCAACCCTCCTCGTGGATATCCCTAATGTAAAGTTATCAAGTCAGTAAGGTGTTTCAGCCCCGACTCCGAACCCAAACACCCCTACCTCATCACCCTCCAACCCTCCTCGTGGATATTCGTAATGTTAAGTTAGTAAGTTAGTTTTGTTTCCTCTCCTGGATATATTTGATACCCGATGAAGTCCTGATATAAAACACGGATCAAGTCGTCCATAATAACAACAGATGGCATATACCTTATACTAAAGATGACCAAACAATTACAGAATCACAGTCGTGACCTTTTATGGTTGACCAAACAGTGAATAAGCATATAACAGTTTATGTGCATATATCCGTGATGACTTGCACATTGGAGGATCATGCACTTTAATATAGGAGAAATGTACTGTGAGAAGCACAGAAAACATTAACATGAAGTATGAATTACCACTGCCCCGGAAAATATTTCTATAAATTCCGGGAATGCATTCATAGCCCTAATTTTATGCATACTTTGAAAGCAGAAGTCTCGCCATCATTTTGTGTCGAGTGGCAAAAACCTAATCTTGACATGTGATCAGAAATGACCATCGTAGAATCCATGGTTTCAAATGCACTTTGTACTTTGTAAAAAAAAATACAATAAAAAGGATAAAAAAATCCAGCTATATTCCTGAAGTTTGTTTAATGGTCGTTCATCTGACAGGCTGTATGTCAGCCTTTCCTTTGGCTTTAATAACACAAAGTTCTCTGCCCATTATCCCAACATACTGACCATCCGTGTCGAGTATCCTGGTGATACAGAAAAACTTAATATAGACAGAGACAAAGGCAAAAACCATTCAAGGCCTAATACAATAGATGCATTTAGTTTCAATTTCTGAGTGTAAATAAGGCATGGCTAGTGGAACAAATAAACTCTCTACACCATCAGACTTTGATCTGCATGGTTTAAAAGAGCACTTTGTCCATCCCGAGATAAAATAGCGACTTTCTGTAAACAACCCTCTTACATCAAACACTGTGAGCTCCTATAATTAATGGCATCAAAGATGATGTGTTGTTACAAAGGTGGATATTGTTCCCTGTCCGGGACTTGAGCAGCTTGTACCTTGCTATGCACTGTGGCATAATGTCTACCATGAAATACTTAAACAAATATTGTAAGTTACATCACAAAAGATACGGATGCCTTTTTATTCGGTGACATCAATACTACATAAAAGCAATGCAAATAAAATCTCAAGTATAGAAAGAAGTGTGAAAAAGTGACCAGTGGCTTCTACGATGATCAGTTCAATTACTTACCTTGCGCTGGCATAAAAATAAGTTATTTAAAACCCGATAGGTTTGATTCTATGCGAGCCATGGTGTAACGAAATGTTGTGTTGTCAATACATTTAACATTTAGTGCAAACTAGAGGATGCCATAGCACGGGGGCGTATTGGTACCATTCTTGCCGCATTAATCAAATTCAAATGCTTTGAGAAACCAAATTACTGGTCGCATAAGTAAAACACATGTGATATATTAGGGTTTCTACCAAATAACCATTTAAAATGATTAGTTGTGTTGTTTGTTATCTGCATGTAGACAATCTATATGTAGGCCTACAGTTTAAAATGGTTGCATACAGAACCCACCTGAAAGGGCTCTACCAAGAACCATAAAGGGCTCTACCGCAGTCATCGGTCAAAAATTCAGACTATCAGTTGATCTGATTGTTGTATTAATGCTGTATTCAAGGATTTTTCGCTAATACGTTGACGGTCAAGTTTATGGATCGATTAAGCCGGAGTGCCAAGGACATAATAAAGGATAAAACCCTTTTTCCTCACATAACCTTATCAACGGTTTGATGTGAAAAAAGTTTTAAGCTTCATTTTTCAGAGACCTTTTGAAGGACGCTGCTGTTCTGTGCGATCAGCAAATATATCAAAGGGTTCTGCATATGATGTGTACATATCTCACCTTGCTTACTACTTGCGACTTGATTTTAACTCTTTGTGTAAATGCTTAAATGGTAGCAACTTGCAGGCTCCATAGCACCATGGTTTAAGCCAAAGCTGTCGCCTGACTAACTAAATGACTGATTTACTGATAATTAGTTTGGAATGTCCTTAGGAATGAACATCTTTTTAGGAAATCGTACTCCTTTCGTTTCGTGTACATGGGTTGATTTATTGATTGCGATTGCAAATTTGATTGTGGTTTTACGTCGTACTCAAGGATATTATCACTTATTTCACGGCGGCCAGCATAATGGTGAGAGGAAACCGGGCACAGCCTGGAGGAAACCCACGACCATCACTAGGTTGCTGTACACGTCTTTAGGTGTGTCATGTACTAAGATATTTTTATATGAATGCATCATTTAAAATCCTTAATATTGGTCTAAATACATTCCACCATTCACTGACTTCAACCTACAGCCACCGGAGCGATTCGCTATGTCTAAACACAAGACTTGGGTCCTGACACGGGGAAATATGATCTGTGAGTTACATATCAAGGGGAATTTTCTGATCATTACACACCCATCATCTTCACCACGAACAGGTAAGTGTTCAGTGATCTGTGCCATCATTACTATTCTAACAGCAGCTAGCCTGGCGTATTGCGCGGAACCACGTGAGCTCCAGCTCACTCACGGTTCTAACTTGAGAGTAAAAGAGAAAAACATCCTTAATTTCCAGAAAGAGATGGACACCTCACCTTATTCATGGATAGGGGAGCGGGCTGTGGTCTAGTGCTTTAAGTTGTTACGACAGATAGAGCACACGAGGCACCGGTTCAATCCTGGCCTTGGACAGCGAAGTTGTAAGTTTCTCCGCTATCAGTGCTTGAGGGGAGGGTTTGTGCAATCTAACGTTCGTTCAAAACAATTTGCTTTCCACCAATAGGGTGTGCATTTATGTATGTCACATGTGGGAAAGTTTGTCATAAAATTGTCAGATGTCGGTGGTTTACGCCGGGCAATACCGTTACTCATAAAACTGACCGCCATCGCATAAGTGAAAAAATCTCGCGCATGACGTTAACCATCCATCATATCAACAAATAAATAAATATTCATAATTGCAGGTGTGTGTTTCATCTCACATGTATATGTCTATGTGTACGTATGTAAGTAAGTCTACAATAACAGGCCATACTATATCTTTCCGTCATTCTCAGATGAAACGTGAAACAAATCAGCAAAGAAATCCAAGCAAATTTGAAACAATTTTATTAGACAACAATAAATCTATCTTTGTCTATAGTAATATATGTTCTAATATAATGAAAATGTATGTCATCCATATCGCAAAGCGAGGCAAGACCGTTAAATTTCTGATTTGCAACTACATGTATAACGGAAATCTAGTGTCAGTTCGAGGCTTGCAGTGTTTGCAGCAGTCTCGTACTGTCTAAACATTAGTTGATTCTAACTCTATCCAGCTCTCTGACTAAATCCACTGTTACGCCTGGAATTCCGTCTGCCGTTCCGCCTTCCATTTCGTCTTCCGTTCCGTCTACCATTCCGTCGACTGTTCCGTCCTCGGTTGTTTGCTCTATTAAGTTGACGGTTTCGTCTGCCGAGTATCAGCCCTCGTCGAGTGCCAGGCTCCAGACAGCACACCGTGCCCTGGTTCCCTTCACAAGACAGGGAAGAATCTTCTTCCGTAAAAGTTCCGATGTTACACGACTCGGCACAAATGCCGCCGGCATCTGCTATACACCCTGCAAGTTAACACAGAAAAACAAGCAAAGACTTAGCAAACAATGAATGAAATGAATAGATTAAAAAAAATCCAGGTCGAATACATGTATGTATAATTAAAGATTAATTACTTTTTAGAAAGAGTTTTTCTAGTTTCTAATATTGCAGGATATGAATGCAAACAATGCACGTTTTCACAGATGAGTTTCAGACCGAATATCATTTAATGCTTATATCCATTTGAATGAAAAATAGATCCACGGTATTTCATAATGCACAAAGAAGTTAATTAGTTCTAAGCGCCAAGTCCGACGTTCACATATGTATATCAGTAGTAAAAGACGAAGGACGTTTAGACTACATAATAGCCCGATCAATTTTCAGAACAACCTGTAATACCCGGAAGGTTAGCCTTGATTGAACAAAGAACAACTTTGAATTATCTGAATACAGAAAATCTTCCCAAAGAAAGACCTTCACGTAAGCTCATTAAGGTGTACAGATATGTTACAATTATTTTATGTGCCTTAAGAGTTTAATTTTCAAAATTTATCAACCGCACAACATTCTTTAATAATTCATTCTTAAATCCAGTTTCCAGTAGCTGATAAAAATGGGGCACTTGTAAGGCAAAACAAATTAGTAGGAATATGACTAGAAACTGGGGACTAGAAAATATTGTATGCACAGATAATTTTAAAAAAAATTTCGAGCTTTTGGTTATGATTTACTTCATTTAGCACACTGCTTCACCAGTGTATGTATCAGTGGTTAAGCGGATGAATGCCCCACTATAGTTCCTAGCCGCATGCCTGGTAAATCTCCTGGTGTCAATCCTTGATTAACTCATCGATAGCTTGATTAATACCTTAGTCATAAACGAGACCATTGTAAAATCCGTTAAAGTGAAAGACAGCGCCTGACTTATGTTTTTTTTGTGCGCTGAAAGACTACCATTACAAAGTTTTTAAGATTTTTTTTGAGGTTTAGTGAAAAAGTTTAGTGAAATTTCGTCTTGACACATTTTCAGCGCCACCATTATCAAGCAAGGTGACGTCACGTTTCCTCTAGGTCTCCAACGTCGATAATAGTCTAAGCAGTTGTGGACTTCGGCGATGAAGGACCAAGTGATAAATAGCATTCTCGGAAATTGGACATACTGGAAGGATAGTTCTTCCACTGCTTGAACTGTTGATACAATAAGCCTGCTATATCATTTGCAGTTTAAGTGGCCTGCAGATGCACGGCCGGGTAGTCCTGGTTCAGGTCGTAGCTTCCGGAGGTGTTGTGCTGGTGATTTGGACCACTGTTAAATATTTACAAAATTACAACAGGATCTTTGCACAACTAGATTCATTAGACTCTGAAACAAATGGAAATAAATCTAAGCACCACTGAGGCTGATGTAGGCATTCGACTGTCGGTTCGACTGCTTCAGTTTTGTGGTGATGACTTCTAGAATGAGAACAGTGCTGACCTAGTAATCGCGAACGTCACAGAAAGCACAGGTCTCTGCTTGAGCATGGCGTTTCAATAATTTTACTGTATTTTATAAGAGAAAACAGGATAAAAGCCACCCCTTGTATGCGAGAAAGACAAAGGAGCAAACTTTAAATTCTTCACTTCAAAAAAAATTACAGAAAAAATTACATCATAAAAATTAGTTAATTTTAAGCATTGTTCGGTGCTGATTCTCATTCCCATATAAACCTTCGGAATCCCTAATGAATTTTTCACTGACTGTGACATTTGTTATATAGAAACTGCCGATTAATCGCTAAAATGAACCACAAAAGATGTATTTGTATAACCTGAACAGCGCGATGATTGCGGTTTGGGCCGAGAGGGTTTGGCATGAGACAGCTTAGCGATTTACTAGTAGCAGACAACTTAACCGTAGAAGGTTACCATCTTCCAACCATGTACATACAATTAATTTGAAACGTTTTAAGTTCTACCTTATTCACAGAAATGGGAAAATATCAGATGCATATTTAGAGCCTATGACCATCGTCAGCGAGACAACATACAGGTGTATTGGTGGTTTTCTTATGAGAAAGCTGTTGAAAACTTACACATTTCCAAACGCAATAACCCGTCTGCTCTAAGACACGGATCCCTCCACTCCCACCCCGAATATAAAACAAAAATATAAATATCCCACGGCAACTGAATATAACAGCACATAAATGTACGCCCCTTAAGACCGTAGGCTTACTCATGCACCAGTTCTTACTTTGCTGTGCCGTCGTCGTCGGCGCCGGAGCCGTTGTCGTTGCAGATGCCGTTGTAGTCGGCGCTGGTGTCGGCGCCGGTGTCGGTGCCGGTGTTGGAGCTGGTGTCGGTGCCGGTGTCGGTGCTGGCGTAGGTGCCGGTGTTGGAGCTGGTGTTGGACATGGTGTCGGCGCCGGGGCTGGTGCTGGTTTGTACATAACAGCTGGTGGTGGTGGGGGCGCAGGGTGTTTAGGCTTCCAGCTGTAACGCGATCTATAGAAATATCTCTTGGCCTCCAAACTGCCAATTGTGGCCAGCAATGCCAGAAGCAGTAAACTCCTCATGGCGTCAAAGATTACTTTCGATATAAACTGAGTCAGTGTAAATCCAGATACATATATGAGTGACTGAAGAAAAAAACAGTCAGCTAGTATTTATACTCTATAAAAAAACAGAGAGCGAGGAAGAGAGCATTGTTTTAAAACAAAAGAATTCTTTCATTGTGATTACTCTGACATCGGCCAGTGATATATACGAGTGAATTTAGTACTATTGTGTTTCGCACGTTGGTCTCTCAAATAATGCATAAATTTTCCATTTTGTCGTCATATCCTGTTAAACATACGTCGGAATACATACTGCAACACCGCCTATTTTATTGTTACGATTCAGTAGAGCCTAAATCCCAGTCAGATAAGAAGCCGGGTGGGAGAGAGGGTATAATTGAATTATTTGCCAGGAAACTAATGACAATGAGAGAAGTGTTGGTGTTGACGGGCTGGGTGCCTGCTATAGGACTGACCATCACGACTGGACAGACATATGCCCAGCTGGTTGGGTGGATGAGGACATTTTACGGAAGTTACAAGCTTTTCAAAGAAAAGCAACATCAGGTGATGTACAAACGGCTATGAATGCTCTGTTGGATATCCTCGAGAGGTTTCAAATCTCTGATTGTTTACTTCAATAACTTATCTATATGATAGCAAACTCTAAGTTCGACATCAAAATCACGTATTGAATGAAACCACGTATATCTCAATTTCTGTACGTATATAGGAGGCGCCATATAGTCATACATTATCATTCATGTTTTGTAATTTTAGTACAAGGACGTGAATGTAAATAGATATTTTCAATATAAACGTACTCTGACTCAAATATCTTTATTTTGTCATCAAATATTTAACGCCAGTAAACATGTACAGGTGCGCAGGCTTTAGTATAGTCGTATCCCACGACGTCTATGATCAGATATCAAGAAATTGTTTTTTTCCTCCCACCATAATGCTGTACCGCTGTCGTATAAGTGTAAAATTCTTGAGAACGGCGCAAAACATCGGCGTAAACAAATAAATACATAGTGTGGTCGAAACAATATACATGTACAACAAAAATCCACAAATTGTGATAATTATAAAGTTTTTGTTTCAAGCATTCAACTTTTGTCTCAATGATGGTCAGAAAATTCATACCCATAGTCAAAATCTACAGCTTCTAATTAGTTATCAATGCTTGCTAATGTCGAAACGGCTCATAAACACTAAGATAAAACTTCCACATTTATTTGTTGGTATTTAAACATGAATAATAAATCCTAGTAAAAATATTGATTCTTTTTCGTAAATTAAGTCTAGTTTTACACAAAGAGCTAAATGAAGCAGGAGGTGTTATTACAGTATTGATGGTTTATAATATTTAAAACCACAGGTATAATTTTTCTACGAGCTTCTTTCATTCATTTACAGTTCGCGATTAGCTTTCAAGTTAAGGGGAGATAACTCATCAGGGAAATCACATGCACGCATAATGGATATTAAACACTTAAAAATTTAAAATTGAAGCCCTTGAAAAGTTGCCCCTGAATTACTGTGAATCATTTGTGCCTGGGTCCGATACCATTTAAGGTGATTTTACAAATTTATTAACGCAGATGTCATCGTATTTCTCGCTTTAGCGTGTTCACATTTGTTAATTTACCCATGATGAATATCAGGATGAAATATTAATATGTCGGCGAAGAATAAACGGTCATTTTATACAATCCAATATAACAGTTCTGATCACACAATCATTACAAATCGCTTACGGTTGCGCTTGATATAAACCAGATTTGATATTATTCGAATATAAAATAACCATACAAGTTTAGCCTTTTTTTCCTAAACAAAGATTGATACCCAACGCTTTTTTCGTTGCTTTTCTCATGCAACCGATCCGTTGCCCCTAAATGCATAAGGCATTTCTTATTAGTTAATCTTCAAACTTGATCTTTCATTGTCTTTAAAACTTTCCCGAAAACTTGTTTTATGTGCAAGAAAGTGGATATAGGGAAACTATAATCTTCGCTATACTATTAAACTAGAGTAGGACAACTCCCGTTAATGTTGATATTTCTCAAACATATATGATTGTTTTTCTAAATGTGAAGGAATAGGACATAGGGTAGTTTCAAAACATGGCGTGACAATCACCAAAACGCACAAATCAAATGCGCTGGTGTTTTGTGTGACATACGAGTGAATCGGATTTGTATGTGTATTTGAAATTTGTATTCAAACTTGTTAGTTTGTATTTACATTTTACAGATTTAACCTGTTTGTGTATATCAGTTCTACATTAGGTGTCTCAGTATTGCTGATAAATTGTTTATTTAAATACATGTTTTGGGTATAAATATCAGTGGCTCATTTATTTGCAAAATACCTCCTTATCACTTTTTAAAAATCGTGTATATTAATCAACTTCAAACAGATTTACTGAGTTCGATAAACTCGTAACTGTGGCCTGTAAATATAAGGAAGTTACATATCGTGAATGTGCTTAACATGTTAAATGCTCACAGCAAATACAATGCCCTGCTTTAAGTATCAGCTGTCACGTGACACGTTCGCCCGTGATCAGCGAGTGGCTTTGACGTCCTGGTGACCTCACCGACCGACATATGACCTCCTGGTCGGTCACCGACTACCTGCGGTACAATTTGGCACCAGGTGCAGGCGGACAACCTTGCCTCGGTTACCTCCCTCTTATATCATCATTGAAGTGTTCCGAGCTTTCCTGGTTAAATTATATCTGTGGCGGAAATGTCAGTGTCTGAACATACGCCACATTTTCAAAGCTAACTGAAGTTATATTGTTAGAAATTAATTTCTGTCACTTCAGTCTGTTGTATATAAAAGTTGTATATAATAGGTAATTTGTATACTGCTGCCATACAATCCAACATCCAGCATAAATAAAACAATCATCTATTTTTCTCGTTGGAATCATGCACGTCTAGCAACCTATTTTTATCTGTTTGTTAAATCAGTTCATAAATGGTAAAAAGCAACGGCCAGTTCTTTCAGGTTATCATTTAAAGACAGCTTTAAAGACAATTAAGAGTTATATCTGCTATGGCACAAATAGTCACAACATTTACAAAGAACACACAGGATTAAACCTCTGTCCTTGATATCATATCAAATATGTGCAAACAGAAGGTGTAAGTCATGGTCTAATACACGTAGGCCTATATACATGTAGGTTGATGTCGATGACAAACCAGGGAATTCCGAACGGAAGATGGAATTAGAAAGTGGATTTTTATCGTTCTTAAGGATTTGATTTTCTGGAGCACAGAACCGATTCTAAAGTTAAAATAGATAGGCCACTGCAGGTTTTGAACTAGGGATGCTAGAGTTGGGCATCTAATCCACATCAAAACATGCCAACAGTCTAGATCAATCGACTAACAGGCCCCTCACAAAAACGAGAGACAGCAATAAATGGTTGTGACCAAACAAACCCGTTTTGGATGCAATATTAAATTAGATAAGGTTAAAGCCTTATGCAGATATAATTTTGTCTTTGAAAATCTTGCACGCACTTAAATGTCGTACATTCCTGGGTAGGTTATTGCCGCCTGGATTTGTATACTACGTACTAATACACATTAAAATGCACATCTTGTTCATAAGCTAGTTAGGTTAAAGCGTGTTTTAAAGGACTTTTGACTATAGATATCTATGTTTTTAACATTATTAGTATCCGACGCACAGGCAAATCAATTAATGGACACTCTCTTGAACCAAAATGCCACATATTTGTTTCAGCAGTTACAGGCATCTCACCAAAGGTGTGAAAATTATCACAAACTTCAGCCAATGACTTTTCCTAAAGTTCATGTACTAGGGGCTTATTGTGACAATATGTGGTCGTATTGGTTTCCTGACAGAACCCGGACTTAAGTAGTCCAACCTTGTACATCGATACCCGAAATCCGCAGAATTGCACTAATTTTACAAATATTTGATTTTTATCATGGCTTTTTTCATAAATCGCTAGGAGCACTTTCTACATAAATGGTTAGTAGGTCGGTTCGATGAAGTTGAGAAGACTTAACGAGATATAGGCCTACTGGTATAGATTATTTGGATGAATTCAATTCTCTTTAAAAGTAACGAGCACATTATATATTCTATGCATAGGTATGTTATATGACATTTTTATTCACAATGCAGACATCGTACATGTATGCAATACATTATGCATTTTATGCATCCCATTATGCATTATCTGCATTTCATTATGTAATAATATTAAATTATGTGTCTTTGTGGTATTTATGTGACCCTGGTGTATATTTAACCATGTGTTTGTTGGAAAGTGGGTCTATAAATGGAGCAAATCCATAATTCGTAGAAATGCTGACTTCATTTCTCACCATCCCTCTGTAATAAGTCCTAACAATGTCCTAGATCTATATTTTGGTAATAAGGACATTGACTTCAGTTAACATACCGATGGGGGGTAGGGGAGAGAACTCACACTGTTTTATCGGTTAATTAGAGCCTCTTAACCGACGGCGCTCTGGCAACATCTGTGGCCGGCTATCGCAGAAGGGGCCAGGTGTGAACTTTCGCGAGATCTGAAAAAAAAACTTATCTAACCTTTCCTTCAGAATTAATAGAGCACTTGAACAAATAATTCGAGTTTAAAAGATTACATCTTTAATAGAGCGTTTGTTCGATCAGTGAGCACTTTTATTTGTTTTCAGCGATAAGAAAAGAATATATAAAAACAAAAGCTAACTTATAAGAAAAGACCTCTAGTTGGTTTAACATTATGGTTGACATAAACTGAAAAAGTCAAGCATGAAGTATGCCTGTAGTTAACTGTTTTTCATTTAACTTTCTTTTTTTTTTTTTTTCAACAAAATGTTTTATTGTCCAACGATGAATTTTTCGACACTGTTAATGACGTCCTCCTGAGTGGCTAGTCTGTACCCGTGAAATAAATTTCATGAGAATGTTGAAAGAGAACATAATTTTCAGGTGAATAAATATGTAAATATGGTCGTTACGTCACTTCAATTAACATTTTCAAACTAGCTCTTAAAACGTTTTCTTTTGATTTCTGCATGAAACTGGGAGAAAGAAGTAATTAGATATTTTGAGCTAAATAGCTAGACACTTTGAGGTAACTCAGAGAAAGAAGTAGTTAGATATTTTGAGCTAAATAACTAGATAGTTTGAGGTAACTCAGAGAAAGAAGTAGTTAGATATTTTGAGCTAAATAACTAGATAGTTTGAGGTAACTCAGAGAAAGAAGTAGTTAGATATTTTGAGGTAACTTACCGAAAGAAGTAATAAGATATTTTGAGCTAAATAACTAGATACTTTGAGATAACTCATAGAAAGGAGTAGTTAGATATTTTTGTCAAATAACTAGATACTTTGGGATAGCTAAAGTTTTCATTTGTTTATTGATCTAAATATTACTTTACAATAATTACAAATTTTTGTTTCCACAAAATAGTACGTTGTGTTTTATATTACTTTCTGGAAAGTACATATGAAGCTCAAATATGTTAACAGTAAAGCATTGATAAATGACACAGAAGATGAAGGCAAGCCAGGTCAGACGTAATTTTCAGATTAGTAACCATGGATATTGTATTGAGGGCCTAAGCTCAACTTCATAGTGTTTGCAAAGAAGCATCTTAGCGTCTTCTTGAAACTATTTTATTAAGGCTATTGAAAAAAAAATGAAGAAAAAAATTGCAAGATGAAAAGATCAGCTCTCGATTGTAAAGATTTGTTATCATCACATAAGCAAAATATTAGTAATGCGGATAATCCAATAAATTACAATAAATTGATGGGTTTTTGAATTTACAGCATGATCTCCGGTATAATTTTCCAAGCAAGACTTAAAAAGAATTTTCATTAGTTATGAAAATTACACGTTCCGCTTCATAAGTGTTTGATCAAAAATACAAATTCACAACAACAACATGTACTAAGCAGACAGGAGTGATCTCAAGCATGCTGGAGACCAAGAATGTAAAACATAACCAATGGGAGTTCATGCCCTGGGACGATAATAAACAAAAAAAACGATTAGTAGATTGGGAACACATATAGTCCCTCTGGCAATGATGTAATAGCTTTCTAAACTGCATATAGCCTGAAAACCATAGGGAGTCAAACGCACACGACTAAAACGTTTACACGTGGAGGCCATTAACACAGGAGTCAACAGTTAACAGGCCATTGATTGGTCAATATATGCTAACCATCTTGTATATAACAGCACGCAAAAATTAGGAATCCAGATGAGTTTGCCGAACATCAAATTTCCAGACAACACAGTGCCAAATATGTAAGTACTGGTGTTATTTTGCTATTTTTAGCTTATTTATTTATTTATTTATTTATTTATTTATTTATATATTTGATTGGTATTTTACGCCGTACAAGTATATTTCACTTATACCACGGCGGCCAGCATTGTGGTGGGAGGAAACCGGACAGAGCCCTGGGGAAACCCACGAACATTCGCAGGTTGCTGGAAGACCTTCCCACGTACGGCCGGACCTTAACTTATGGTTAATATTTTAATAATATAATTGTGAAATACAGTTATGAAATATTAACCTTTAGACTGCAAAGACCAACTTTATTTATTTGAATTCGACTATATTAAAGTTGTTTGTTCTTTAGAAGTGCATATTCTATCAAGTTTTCAAGTAAATACTTTGAATCGCCTGGGAAGAAATGTGGATTTACCTGATGTATGTTTCAGCAATTTGGATGTGCCAATTTTTTCTGGATATGTTCCTCGCCTTACGTAGTACACGACAGAAATCCATTCTACTGTCTAATTGCATGGATGTTTTGTTTGTTTACCTGTAGCCATTTCATTCCTATGCCTTTCTGTTTAGGCCATTTGAATGTCCATAATTGACAAATTTTACCGGCTTTCAGACGTGACTAATTTTTTTTTATTCAAACATTTTCAATTTAACACATATTTACAAGTATTTCGAAAAAAATGTTTTGTTTTGTTTACAGATTCAGCCGGTATGGCGTTTTTCCTATTAGCTGTCTTTGCTTCTATTCTCTCCCTTGGTTACTGTGACAACCTCACAGTTACCAAAGAGGCATGGTTTGATATTGAAATCCGCGACTATGACGGGCCAGGCGAGGACTACCGAGGTCGCTTTGTGATTGGTCTCTTCGGCGAAACCACACCAATGACTGTCATGAACTTTGCTTCAATTACTAACGGATTTGAAAGAAAAATGGAAAGCGGGGTAAGATGAAATTAATTAAAATGTTAAAAATTAAAGAAATGACTACGTAAAGTTAAATGAAAAAGCTACCTAGTATGCTGCAATACCAGAAGCATGATAAATATGACAATTAGACAGAGAGAATTATTAAAATTGAATATCGTCATGGGTTTCTAGCGGGCTCTGCCAGGTTTCCTCCTACCCTAATGGTGGTCGCCGTCGTATTAGTGAAATACATGTGTTCTTGGGTACGCTATAAAACTCCATTAAGATAGATAGGAAAAGCAAATAAATAAATAAATAAATAAACTCAGAACTGCAATGAGAATGTATGAGTTTGCACGCTTAGATTGGACATACATTAATACAAAAAAAAACAATTCTAGATTAGCAACATGTAGTGTACGTATTCTCATGGCCCCATTCAGTTTATATTTACCAACACTTTAAACGCCCTATCAATTGTGTACTAAGCGTAAGTTCTTTGAAATAAAATAGCATGTATGCACACTGCCATTTTCACTGACTATTGCATCCTTTCTTACGAAGATGTATCTTCCTTTTTTGCAGAGAAAGGAGAAACTTACTTACAAGAACACTAACTTCCACCGGGTCGTGTCCGATTTCGTCATTCAAGGAGGGGACATTACTGTAGGAGATGGAACAGGAGGTGGGTGATAAGATTGAAAAGCATTCAAAATTAAGATTATGATCTAGATTTATTGTAACATTGGAAAATTACTTTTTTATATTTTAAGGTAAAGTGGTATATGTATCTAAATAAGACTTACAACTAAGAAGTGCCGTAAAATCCGGACTGTTAAATTACCTCCATTAACTGTTTATTCTAACTGTTCGTTTAAATGCTTAAATAGAAGCAACTTACCAGCCCTATAGCACCATCGCTTAAACAGAATTAGGTAAAAAACAATTGTAATTTATTAGACGTCACGGGTTTGGAATTATTCAAAATGCTGTGTTGTCAAACACATTTAACACAGGACGACGCTACTATATATTTATGAATGTTAATGTTGTTTTCAATTTCTGGGATATTAATTTCAAAGAGATTTCTGCAGAAATAATTGAGTACGAGCTCTGCGTAACTTTGTGCTTCTTTTCAATCAACAGGTAAAAGCATCTACGGCTCCAAATTCGTTGACGAAAACTTCATCCTGAGTCACAAGGCTGCCGGTTACGTGTCCATGGCTAACCACGGTACAGATACAAATGGATCCCAGTTCTTCGTCATGTTGACCAAAGCAAGGTGGTTGGACAACAAACATGTCGTCTTCGGCAAGGTCGTGAAAGGAATGGTAAGATCACCTCATTAGCTAGAAATAGACATATAAATTCCCTTGGTAACGTCTTGGCTGCATTCAGATATAATACAAGAAAATAACACACTTAAAGCAACCAGCAGTAGCCAAAGCGCAATTTGTCCCTTAACGTCTTGGTAGAGAATGAATGATACCTGGCATATTTTTTCAGTGGTGGTTTAAAGCGTTAGATAAGAGGTGAATGACGACATATGAAACATAAAACTTTATAAAATACTTACAATGTTGCAGGGCACACTGTTTATAGGATTGTATTTGTTACTTTGAACAACTGGCTACAAATTCAGTGAAATTTTCATCAGTGAAACATATGCACATCAATGTGGACACAATATATCACACAATTTCCACAAGGCATTGCTTTACAACATTGCATTTGAATAAAAAGTGAATGCTTTTTGTATTCACTTTTGTATTCACTGAAATATTTTTGGGTCGCAGTAAACGTACGGCTTTGAACACAGATCAAATAAATAAAGTCAATAATGCTTTTTGTCTGTTCTGCAGGATACCGTCCGTGCTATTGGTGACGTAAAGACAGACGATAGTGCCAGGCCCAAACACCGTGTGAAGATCATTGACTGTGGATGTGATGACGTAGCGAAGAAGTACACACTGACAGAGACCGAGGCCAAGTCTGACGAGGGACTAAACGTACCTTTACGCACGAAAGATTTATCATTGATTTAGAATGTACAATTTCCGTCTTAAAGCGGGCGTCTTAACTCGGTCTGATAACTCGGGCACCACATTTAAGTGTGTTTTGAATCAATGTTTAAAATCAAGGCTACACATTGTGATGATAAAGAGCGATGTGCTCAAATGCTTGTTTATTAAATGTACAAAGTCATGTAGGATCTTTTCGAACAATATGATTATATGAAATAAATTGGAATAGAAGTTTGTCTCTTAGTCCTTCTGTTTTTTTTTTTTTCGTTTGAACAAAGGTAGGGACAATTGAATACCTTCGAAAAGAGGTTCATCAAAAACACAGTAGGCCTACACATCAGCTTTTGTGCACATTGTGCACACCTTGACACTGTAAACAGATTCACTGTAAACAAGTTCATTTAAACAAATAGTAAAGTTTTCTTGGTGGATTGAAAAGAGTCAAGGAGAAAGCAAAGCGCCAAAATATGAATATGACATCACGGCGCAGACGTTTTTCGTGCCACAAACTGGCCATTTGTTATGTTTTTAAAAAGAGGCATAGGTTTGTCAACAGACATTTCGGACATTGCCTTACATTCAGTAAAGTAATGCAAATGAATCTGTCCTTGCCAGGTGCTAATCTCTTGACCACAACCCTTACGCGGTACATGCACTGACTCATCTGTACAACAGCTACATATCGGGTCTCCGGACGCTCCTCTCCAATTACCGGGTCTTGCACACCATCTGTTTTTCTACCTGTTACTTGTCAAAATTTTGATGACAGATCGATTTAGGTCATGCTCATTATCATGGTAGTATAAATGCGGGATTTTTTTTTGGCTGTCACCAGTTTCAAATCTCAAGCATAAAAATGAATGCTACTCGACTTTTACTTCCGGCGTTACTTCTTTGCATTTTTTTTGCCAGCATCGAAACCAGATGGATAAATAAACGAAGCAGCTCTAGCAGCAGCAGCAGCAGTAGCAGTACCGACGAGAGCGATGAAGACGCTGCATCTCCAAACAATGCAGTAGATACCACAGGAGACGCCACTGCGGCTAATACAAATGCTAATACAGCAGCCGCTGACGCCGACAGTGAAAGTGGTAGCGAAAGTGAAAGTGATAGCGATAGCGGGAGTGACAGCCGAAGGAAACGTAGCAGTTCCAGCAGTAGCAGCAGCAGTGAGAGCGACGAAGAAGACGCCGCAGACGATACAGTAGATGCCACAGGGGACGCCACAAATGCTGATACAGTAGCTGCTGCGACTGGCAGTGAAAGTGGTAGCGACAGTGGAAGTGATAGCGACAGCCGAAGAAAACGAAGCAGTTCTAGCAGCAGCAGCAGCAGCAGTAGCAGCGAGAGCGACGAAGAAGACGCCGCAGCTGAAGACGATACAGCAGATACCACAGGGGACGCCACAAATGCTGATACAGTAGCTGCTGCGACTGGCAGTGAAAGTGATAGCGACAGTGGAAGTGATAGCGACAGCCGAAGAAAACGAAGCAGTTCTAGCAGCAGCAGCAGCAGCAGTAGCAGCGAGAGCGACGAAGAAGACGCCGCAGCTGAAGGCGATACAGCAGATACCACAGGGGACGCCACAAATGCTGATACAGCAGCTGCTGCGACTGGCAGTGAAAGTGATAGCGACAGTGGAAGTGATAGCGACAGCCGAAGAAAACGAAGCAGTTCTAGCAGCAGCAGCAGCAGTAGCAGCGAGAGCGACGAAGAAGACGCCGCAGCTGAAGACGATATAGTAGATACCACAGGGGACGCCACAAATGCTGATACAGCAGCTGCTGCGACTGGCAGTGAAAGTGGTAGCGACAGTGGAAGTGGAAGTGACAGCCGAAGAAAACGAAGCAGTTCTAGCAGCAGCAGCAGTAGCAGCAGCAGTAGCAGCGAGAGCGACGAAGAAGACGCCGCAGCTGAAGACGATACAGTAGATACCACAGGGGACGCCACAAATGCTGATACAGCAGCTGCTGCGACTGGCAGTGAAAGTGGTAGCGACAGTGGAAGTGATAGCGACAGCCGAAGAAAACGAAGCAGTTCTAGCAGCAGCAGCAGTAGCAGCGAGAGCGACGAAGAAGACGCCGCAGCTGAAGACGATACAGCAGCTCCCACAGGGGACGCCACAAATGCTGATACAGCAGCTGCTGCGACTGGCAGTGAAAGTGGTAGCGACAGTGGAAGTGATAGCGACAGCCGAAGAAAACGAAGCAGTTCTAGCAGCAGCAGCAGTAGCAGCAGCAGTAGCAGCGAGAGCGACGAAGAAGACGCCGCAGCTGAAGACGATACAGCAGCTCCCACAGGAGACGCCACAAATGCTGATACAGCGGCTGCTGCGACTGGCAGTGAAAGTGGTAGCGACAGTGGAAGTGATAGCGACAGCCGAAGAAAACGAAGCAGTTCTAGCAGCAGCAGCAGTAGCAGCGAGAGCGACGAAGAAGACGCCGCAGCTGAAGACGATACAGCAGCTCCCACAGGGGACGCCACAAATGCTGATACAGCAGCTGCTGCGACTGGCAGTGAAAGTGGTAGCGATAGTGAAAGTGGAAGTGACAGCCGAAGAAAACGAAGCAGTTCTAGCAGCAGCAGCAGTAGCAGCAGCAGTAGCAGCGAGAGCGACGAAGAAGACGCCGCAGCTGAAGACGATACAGTAGATACCACAGGGGACGCCACAAATGCTGATACAGCAGCTGCTGCGACTGGCAGTGAAAGTGGTAGCGACAGTGGAAGTGATAGCGACAGCCGAAGAAAACGAAGCAGTTCTAGCAGCAGCAGCAGTAGCAGCGAGAGCGACGAAGAAGACGCCGCAGCTGAAGACGATACAGCAGCTCCCACAGGGGACGCCACAAATGCTGATACAGCAGCTGCTGCGACTGGCAGTGAAAGTGGTAGCGACAGTGGAAGTGATAGCGACAGCCGAAGAAAACGAAGCAGTTCTAGCAGCAGCAGCAGTAGCAGCAGCAGTAGCAGCGAGAGCGACGAAGAAGACGCCGCAGCTGAAGACGATACAGCAGCTCCCACAGGAGACGCCACAAATGCTGATACAGCGGCTGCTGCGACTGGCAGTGAAAGTGGTAGCGACAGTGGAAGTGATAGCGACAGCCGAAGAAAACGAAGCAGTTCCAGCAGCAGCAGTAGCAGCGAGAGCGACGAAGAAGACGCCGCAGCTGAAGACGATACAGCAGCTCCCACAGGGGACGCCACAAATGCTGATACAGCAGCTGCTGCGACTGGCAGTGAAAGTGGTAGCGATAGTGAAAGTGGAAGTGACAGCCGAAGAAAACGAAGCAGTTCTAGCAGCAGCAGCAGTAGCAGCAGCAGTAGCAGCGAGAGCGACGAAGAAGACGCCGCAGCTGAAGACGATACAGCAGCTCCCACAGGAGACGCCACAAATGCTGATACAGCAGCTGCTGAAGCCGACAGTGAAAGTAGTAGCGGCAGTGGAAGTGGAAGCGACAGCCGAAGAACACGGTCCAGTGTTAGAAGCAGAGGTAGTTATTAAAATGTTTCGTTGACTTAGTTGGTTTGAAATGTGATTATGACTGAAGGAGAATTTGCTCTGGACGATATATCATATTTTTGAGGAATTATCTAAGAAGATATCAAGTCTAAGTTATTGGTTGTTGCACAGAATATAGGCGTTCGATTTTCATTGTTTACCTTTGGGATCCAATAATCATGCAATAAGGATTAAAGCGGATTTTCTCGTAGAAGAAGTTAATAGTGATGTAACGATAATGTTTGTAAAAGTGATTGCGAAATCCTCACCTAAGTAATAATGGTTTCAAAATGTATTTTATGTATACCATGAATCTAAACGTATTTTTTCCCACGTAATACCACCTCGGGTGAAACAATTTGCGTTCAGTGACCATATTAAGATATTGTTGTTGCGGCAAACGAGCCATCCTTCCTCAAATGAATAAAAGATTGATTACAACAATGACATCTAAATTAGGCTCCCTCAGGATTTGATGTTGCTATTATTCTAGTAAACAGACACTCTTGCACCAAGTCAACAAGCGGAATTAAATGCTTGCTGTCTCAGTAAGTAAAGATCCTCGACAGCGATGTCATAAGATGGACACCAACGTCTCTAGTGCTTACTCAGATTAGGCATATAAAAGAGTATTAGTTAAATAGCTCAACCTGGCAGGCATATCATAGCGAAGATGATTCCTTGTGAAAACGGCAAAAATACAAATATATAACTACAAAGAGTGTGTGAGTGAGTGAGTGCTTTGGGTTTAACGTCGTACTTAACAATTTTTGTGACGACAAATGAGTTCTTAGAGTGCATGTATGTGTCATGTGCCTCTTTCCTGCAGGGCGGATTACCACCGCTCTCTTATCTAGTACTGCTTCACTGAGACGACTCACCGAGGGCAGGTAAGCCTCCTCGTCAGATATATTATATTGATACGTGTCAACCAGTCGTTGCACTATCCCCTTAACGATGAACACCATGTTGAGGAAGTTACAACTTCCTGTTTTAAGGTCGATCCAGCATTGACGCTGGATCTACCGTTCCCGAAGAGAACGCTCTACCACCTGAGCTATCGGGGCCGGCGAAACTACAAAGACAAGCAAAATAAAAGTTTACCAGACGATATCAATTGTTATGTACGCGTTGTCGATTTCAGACAGACGAGGCAGCAGCAGCTCAGGTTCTAGCTCAGGATCTGACTCCGGATCTGGATCTGGATCTGAATCCGACTCGACATCCAACTCCGGACCACCTGTTCTTCCAGATCCAGGTAAGGGAGGATAAACAAGTTGTATGGTAAGGGTCCTTACTTGGGGAGAATGGATGAATGAATGATAACGGTTTAACGCCACATCATACCATTGAGGGGGAAATGTTACAAAAAGGAAACTGTTATGGCTTTTCGACCAGACAATGCTACATGTAATATTCCAGATCAGCACAAAAATGAAATACAGGCTTTTCAAAAGGAGACGAAGCAATCAGTTGACATGAGAACATCACATTATTCTGAAGAGCTACAGTGAAAGTTAACTAAATTTGGCTGGTAATAAAATCGCCTGTTCTGAATAAAGGTATGTTTTGTGTTGAGACTAATATAACAGCTGCCATGTACTGTTAAGGTTTAAGCTCCAGATAAGACATCCTCTTCTCCACCTTAAAAAAAGCATATTTTCCTTATAGCCTTGTTTTTTTGATTGGACTGGAACCGCCCAGTGTCTTTGGCTTTCACTCTGTAGCTCTCCGTTAATATACACTGAATTATGATCCTTTAACTACGATGCACACGAATTGATGTCATCGCGCATGTGCAATTGTGTACATGACCCCGAGAAAGATGAGTTGCCTTGGACATTATCACGCACAACGTGCTATTTACATGACACCAATCAATCAACAGTCTATATTGGACGGTTGTGCCAATGTATTAACCAGCTTGACAATGTGCTTGATGCATTTTTTTCCTTTTTCTAGAGTGCCTTAGGTTTGCGGGACGCTTCTGCTTGGAGTCCGCTTCCGCATGTACTGATCTCAAAGGCACACCAACACCCAACTATTCTTGTGAAACTGGTGTCTGCTGCGCCTTGGGTCCGTAGAGATAGGCTGAGAGAGACACTATATCCGCGCAACCATTGCGACCAACGGTCTTGTGCGCCGTTTGATTTAATATTAAAGTTGTACTGAGCTATATCACTGGTTTGTGTGTTTTGTCCGAATAGCTAACACTGTCTAAAATGGGTTTCACCCGGGCTCTGTCCGGCTTCCTACCACCATAATGCTAACTGCCGTCGTATAAGTGAAATATTCTTGAATACGGTGTAAAACACCAATCAAATAAATACATAAATATACCATCTAAAATCTCGTGTACAAAAATACACATTCATGTTCTCATAAAACTGGCGAGAAGCCACATAGATCATATGGGAAACGGCTATACCGACGATAATGTATCGCCGGCAGTCCATTGCCGGTTGTCACCCGTGAACCGTGAACCCATACACACCTTCTTACGATTACAACCTCGTGTGAAAATTCCGGCACAGAATGTAGACAGTCTAGTATAAAACCGTGATGGGTTGTACTCAACGGGAAAAAAATGTCATCAATGAACAAAGATAAGTGTTAATCCACCAATAAGCTTAGCATAATGAAAAAACATGGATACTCCGAAAAAACGGAGAAGTCACATATTTGACGTTGGAATATTTCGACAAACTTTTATTTGTCCTCAAGATCACTAATAAAATTTGTGGAAATATCTACATTTTTGCATTACTTGCATTTTTTTCCTTTTTTATTTTTGTCAATGACGTATTACGTATGAGTATGATTATCTTGTAAGTAAATATGAACAGAACGTTCAGAATCTCTGGCGCTCTGCTTCATGATTGTGTCTAATTCCGCTTCTTCCGGGGCCAGGGGCAGTCTATTCCTCGTGATAAATTAGATAGTCAAAAATATATATGAACACTTGCAAAGCGAAGTTGAGATACATGGTTTATTGTTGGTAAGTGATATTCCAGCTAAGTACAGAATTTGAATACTGATTTCACTCAGTCACCTAGAACATAAACATCTTTCCAGCAGCATTGAAAACTGTTGACTGCCACTCTGTCCTTGATTCCGTTCTGTTTTCGTACTTAATATACTTTTTCGGTTCCTTGGTGGTTTATGCTGTACGTCGTTTTGGTGGTTGGCTTGCCATTAGTTAACCTGGAACCTCCTTATTGGTTGACGGCTGGTATATGAATGCCTGTTTCCACGCATAGATTCACAGCATGAGTAAATTTTGTAAATCTTCATCGATCAGTTTTTCATGACTTTCCTAAAATAAACCAGGCCCTTTTATTGCGAGATATGCTATAGAAAACGTCGTTGAGGAAATGCCACGTAAAACCTATCTGTAACCAAATGTTTTGTGCTGCAGAGAAACGTAGCATCTGTAACCACATGTTTTGTGCTGCAAAGAAACGTAGCATTTCCATCACTTGTTGGTTGTATTTGCAAATGACAATCTGTTTCATCGCGTCAGCAAAGCTCACATAGCACCGTAACAAAACCTGACAGATGCATTGCTGGTGATATTAATCGCGAAACTTTTGTTGCATGTAATGTCTGTAAGGATTTAGCCCGTCACCTTATTGTAGCTTTGAAAACTTCGTTGTACGCACAAAGAATATCGTGCTAGGTACAATTCATATCTCCCTAACCGTGGTGTTATCGCGTTACTCATTAACTGGATGTTAAATTACAAGTCTACTGGAATATTCTGTCATAACAGCTTCGTTGTTCGGTTTTTCAATAATGCAGTGGCTAGAATAGCATTTCGATAACAAGTTTATTCAAATAACGAATAACTTGCGAGCACTGTTTTCAAGCAAATGCGTTATTTTGAAGAGCAAAATAACGGAAAACATGCTAGCAACAAGTCTTATTTACAACCCAAATGGCTAGTGTAGGGGGGATTAGTTAATAATGGCGTTTCCATCATGCATTCGAATGATGCACGCCAGTAACGAAACGTTGAATAAATTGTTTACTGCCAATTGAGGCTGCTTTAAATAAATGTCCAGTACTCAAGAGAACTAAACCTTTACACAGCTATCGTAAAGAACACCGATGGTATAAGTATACACGCGTTGACAGTAAAGAGGGGGAATGTTAACACATTGAGTCCACAGAAAATGCTAGGCTTTGGCCCTTGACAAATTACGCATGTTCAAGCAACACACCGTTAAGTACACATTTTAAGTGTTAGGATCTGTAGCAGCGAGAAAGAAAATTGGCAACAGCCTGAAAAACTTTATTGTGATTTCTCACCGGTTATAAAACCGTGTTTTCTGACGGGTTCCTAACACCAATACGAGTTAATTCTGCGTAAAATACGCGCATGGCGTCAATATGACGTCTACAACGAAAAAGAACATGCGTAACAGTATCTTCTACAAAACATTCCTCACAAAGACTCGTGTCACTGAGATTGAATTTATGCAAATAGCTGTTTGTTTTAATGTGACCAGACAAGAGTCTAAATACGAGTATTTCGTCACAGCGACAGTTGAGAGATTGCAGCTTACAGAGATTTGAAGGTTGTGAGAATAAAAGAATCTCCCTGTAACAGAGTTATCCCATTCATTTTGCCATACTGGTATAAATTTCGGTTTGACATAACTAATAGCTTCTTGTACGGACAAGGGGGTGGTGAGGGATATATTGGGTAGATCGAGGGCCTTTTTGGCCAGTTTGTCGGCCATCTCATTTCCGTCAACACCAATGTGGGCCGGCACCCATTCAAACGCCACAGATACACCTTGGTAGCACTATATAATACAGATATACAGTATTTCATACACAAACGCTGTGGACTTATTCCAAATAAAGCTTTCTCTATTTCTTTCCTATGAGAAATAAATTCTGGGCAATAATTCCTCGAGCTGGAGACATAGGAAAAGCTGTCAGCTAAAATGTTGCATTTATCTGAATTGGTGACATATTCAGAATCGTTATGAACAATGGTGGGAATAGCTTTAGATTTCCCCTTGCCATTCATGGATTTAATTTGAACCCAAACGTTTTTGATTGGTGTAGTCTCGGATAAATTATTACAAAATTGCCGCCAATGATCTTTCTGAGCTCGTTTGATTGTTCGTTCAGCTACAGCCTTCGCCCTCTTGTACAATATAATATCATCGTAATGTCGTGTACGACGTGCTCGATTCTTGAGACGTTTACGTTCCCTAACGGCAGCAGAGCATTCGGTATTCCACCACGGAAATGGCGAGTGTATGGTTTATAGTTTATTAATGTTCAGGGCCAACAGGCCAGGAGCCCACTTACAGGTCTGATAACAGGGATACATACAGAGTAACAGAAGCTTATAATACACATATGTAGAGCAAGGTAAATATAAAATAAAATTTTTGTACAAAGATAGTGTAAACACAGTACACTATTCAAGCCATACACTACTAATGAAGCAAAAAGTTTACTAGAGATATGCAGTAGGTTATTTGACATCTGAAAATCGAATGTTGTGCAAGCACACGCCACATTTGTTATTTTAATGAGGATAGACAAATACAGTGCTAACTTCTATTTTGCTGTCACGTTAGTCGAGATTTGAATATCGTGCTAGCATGATATTTATAATTCATATAAGGACTGAAGAAAAGCGAATGTGAAAAGTAATATACTCATCACTATTTGTGTTTCTGACCGAAACCTAGGATGGTATAACAATCTCTGCGTCCAAACAGACATTCGTATACCAGCTGCGAACATATAAGGACGCTCCAGGTGAATAATCACAAGGTCAACTCCCAAAACGAAATGTGACAGAAACCACCAAAGAACTAAGAAAGTATATAAAATACGAAAATAGGACTAAGTCATGCAACGAGAGGCAGTCAACAGTTTTCAACGATGCTGGAAAGACGCAAGGTATGCTTTAGGCGACTGTACATTCAGTGCGTAACATATACAGTGTATAATGAATAATGTCAAAATTTCCTGTAATATTGTCATAAATGCCAATACATGGAAATTAGGATATGTAAGATGGAATTGACTCCATGCACACAAAAAAGCGAAAATAGTTAAAGTTGCCCAATATGAAAATGTTTATGTGCAATCTGCTCTTTTATTCTCACATTTAAATAAATCCCACCGGTCTTAAATTAGATAAAATAAGCGGTGAGAAAAAGCGGACGTTCTCCTTGAATTGACATGTTCCGGTACCTGAAAGGTGACAAATGCGGCTGGAGAACACGAGGTTTGATTCATCTCCCTATGTACGGCTGGAGATCACGAGGTTTGATTCATCTCCCAAAGTACGACTGGAGAACACGAGGTTTGATTCATCGCCCAAAGTACGGCTGAGAACACGAGGTTTGATTATTTTCCCAAAGTGCGGCTGAGAACACGAGGTGTGATTCATCTCCCAAAGTACGGCTGGAGAACACGAGGTTTGATTCATCTCCCAAAGTACGGCTGGAGAACACGAGGTTTGATTCATCTACCAAAGTACGGCTGGAGAACACCAGGTTTGATTAATGTCCCAAAGTACGGCTGGAGAACACGAGGTTTGATTTATCTCCCTATGTACGGCTGGAGATCAAGAGGTTTGATTCATCTCCCTAAGTACGGCTGGAGAACACGATGTTTGATTCATCTCCCAAAATGCGGCTGAGAACACGAGGTTTGATTCATCTCCCTAAGTACGACCGGAGAACACGAGGTTTGATTCATCTCCCTATGTACGGCTGGAGATCACGAGGTTTGATTCATCTCCCAACGTATGGCTTGAGAACACGAGGTTTGATTAATGTCCCAAAGTACGGCTGGAGAACACGAGGTTTGATTAATCTCCCTAAGTACTTCTGAAAACACGAGGTTTGATTCATCTCCCTAAGTACGGCTGGAGAACACGATGTTTGATTCATCTCCCAAAATGCGGCTGAGAACACGAGGTTTGATTCATCTCCCAAAGTGCGGCTGAGAACACGAGGTTTGATTCATCTCCCTAAGTACGACCGGAGAACACGAGGTTTGATTCATCTCCCTATGTACGGCTGGAGATCACGAGATTTGATTCATCGCCCAAAGTACGGCTGGAGAACACGAGGTTTGATTAATCTCCCTAAGTACTTCTGAAAACACGAGGTTTGATTCATCTCCCTAAGTACGGCTGGAGAACACGATGTTTGATTCATCTCCCAAAGTACGGCTGAGAACACGAGGTTTGATTCATCTCCCTATGTACGGCAGGAGAAAACGAGGTTTGATTCATCTCCCAAAGTGCGGCTGAGAACACGAGGTTTGATTAATCTCCCAAAGTACGGCTGGAGAACACGAGGTTTGATTCATCGCCCAAAGTACGGCTGGAGAACACGAGGTTTGATTATTTTCCCAAAGTGCGGCTGAGAACACGAGGTTTGATTAATCTCCCAAAGTACGGCTGGAGAACACGAGGTTTGATTCATCTCCCAAAGTACGGCTGGAGAACACCAGGTTTGATTAATGTCCCAAAGTACGGCTGGACAAGACGAGGTTTGATTCATCTCCCTATGTACGGCTGGAGATCACGAGGTTTGATTCATCTCCCAAAGTACGGCTGGACAACACGAGGTTTGATTAATCTCCCTAAGTACGGCTGGAGATCAAGAGGTTTGATTCATCTCCCAAAGTACGGCTGAGAACACGAGGTTTGATTCATCTCCCAAAGCGCGGCTGAGAACACGAGGTTTGATTAATGTCCCAAAGTACGGCTGGAGAACACGAGGTTTGATTTATCTCCCTATGTACGGCTGGAGATCAAGAGGTTTGATTCATCTCCCTAAGTACGGCTGGAGAACACGATGTTTGATTCATCTCCCAAAATGCGGCTGAGAACACGAGGTTTGATTCATCTCCCTAAGTACGACCGGAGAACACGAGGTTTGATTCATCTCCCTATGTACGGCTGGAGATCACGAGGTTTGATTCATCTCCCAACGTATGGCTTGAGAACACGAGGTTTGATTAATGTCCCATAGTACGGCTGGAGAACACGAGGTTTGATTAATCTCCCTAAGTACTTCTGAAAACACGAGGTTTGATTCATCTCCCTAAGTACGGCTGGAGAACACGATGTTTGATTCATCTCCCAAAATGCGGCTGAGAACACGAGGTTTGATTCATCTCCCAAAGTGCGGCTGAGAACACGAGGTTTGATTCATCTCCCTAAGTACGACCGGAGAACACGAGGTTTGATTCATCTCCCTATGTACGGCTGGAGATCACGAGATTTGATTCATCGCCCAAAGTACGGCTGGAGAACACGAGGTTTGATTAATCTCCCTAAGTACTTCTGAAAACACGAGGTTTGATTCATCTCCCTAAGTACGGCTGGAGAACACGATGTTTGATTCATCTCCCAAAGTACGGCTGAGAACACGAGGTTTGATTCATCTCCCTATGTACAGCAGGAGAAAACGAGGTTTGATTCATCTCCCAAAGTACGGCTGAGAACACGAAGTTTGATTCATCTCCCAAAGTACGGCTGAGAACACGAGGTTTGATTAATGTCCCAAAGTACGGCTGGAGAACACGAGGTTTGATTCATCTCCCAAAGTGCGGCTGAGAACACGAGGTTTGATTAATCTCCTGTTTTAAAGCTGTGCCTTAAGTTATAGAAACCAAACTGAGTAGAGATTACTACTCAGTGAAAGAAAAACGAGCCAGAATAACTCAAATCTCGCGCGTTTTTCGACTTTCGCGTTGCCGTGCCGAGAATTTTATCAAACTACATATTCTTGTGTTCTTGAGCCGAATTTTGCCTCACACCAGCTGACAACAGCAATAAAACCTGATTACTTCATAAATTGTGTATCACAAGAGATTGTTGGTAAAAACCGAGTTCACGCCTCGTTGGTATGGTGTCCGGTATCTGCTCTACATACATTGTACGTCGGGGCCTCCGTGGCTCAGTCGGTTAGCGCGCTAGTGCAGCGTAATGACCCATGAGTCTCTCACCAATGCGGTTGCTGTGAGTTCAAGTCCAGCTCATGCTGGCCTTCCTCTCCGGCCGTACGTGGGAAGGTCTTCCAGCAACCTGCGGATGGTCGTGGCTTTCCCCTGGGCTGTGCCCGGTTTCCACCCACCATAATGCTGGCCGCCGTCATATCAGTGAAATATTCTTGAGTACGGCGTAAAACACCAATCAAATAAAATGAATAAATAAATGCATTGTACGTCTGATGGATAAAGGTTTTACAGTTAAACCTTCCTGACCTTTGCAGAGAACTTATACAATAAAGTTAAAAATGTATTTTAAATATCTATCCACAACATCGCCAGCAACACGGATTGTAACCATGGCACACAATACATGTTAAGAGCAAAGGACCTGGTACGGTAAGGCGGAGAATTGACCCCAGAGAGGCACGATAAGAAAGGGCAAATTTAAAAATCCCAGTACAATTCTGTAAATTCCAAATCAGAAGTATGAAACTTGGTCGAGCCACCCAGAAAAGCTATATGGCTATACAAGAGGTGGTTGCATAGTAATAACCCGTAAGCGTAAAATGCACTCTCAATCAAAATTGTCAATTTTTTTGTTCAGACAAGGCATTGTGTCTTAAATTTACAACATGAAGATCAAAGTTGACCGGAAAAATTTCGTTACTGAAACTTTCATGATTGTAATTCTACGTGCTGTCAAAGTTTCGTGTTGGCTAACGTTTGTTTTCATAAACAAAAAATAAAATTAATTGCACCTCGAGGAAGAATTCGAATCTTGGTGGTTTTGTTCAAAATACATTTTGTGTGAGTAAAGATATAGGCTGTCTTTCATTAAATAAGTGTATGATAGTATAATGAAACAGAATGGACAATTGTTTACCTATGGTATTACGTAACGTATGGCAACTATACCGAGGTTATACGTGAATCCTGGTTGAGAGTACATGAGGTTCTCTAGCTGTCATTAACACTAACATGTTATGTGTAGCGGAGGTATAGGGCTTAAAACATGTTATATATGTATTTAACTGACTGACGTATAACTGCGTGCTCAAGAATTTTTCAGAACAGTTACATTTGTGGTCCAGTAATATTCCCTGCTGTACAGTGTCTAATGTCAGAAAAAAAATATTCCAATGTGACTGGTACAGGCTACCATTTTTCGATTGTATGACCTATGCATTGCTTAAGTGTATGTGCATGCTTGCCATGTAATAGGAAAAGAAGAGTAAAACAGAACTGAAAAACCTAATAACCTTACAGCTGTGTCACTCACAGTTTCCCTTCTTAAGGGGAACAGCCGATTGCCCGCCTTATCATACGCCTTATCATACCAAGCCCTTTAAGTAGTGTTCTTCGATCTATGAGAATGTCACCAATGCGGTCGCTGTGAGTTCAAGTTCAGCTCATGCTGGCTTTCTCTCCGGCCGTAAGTGGGAAGGTCTGCAGCAACCTGCGGATGGTCGTGGCTTTCCCCTGGGCTGTGCCCGGTTTCCACCCACCATAATGCTGGCCGCCGTGGTATAAGTGAAATATTCTTTGAGTACGGCGTAAAACACCAATCAAAAAAAATAAAAAGAAATAAAAAAGAAAAAAAGATCTATGAGAATGACCACCACTGTGAAGTGCAAAATAAGGACCTGTTCACGTAACTGTTATTCAGAAGGGCATATACGTGAGCTAGTGTTCAGTTATAGTGAAGATAATTACGAGGATGGAACAGAATCAGTCCATTTCGTACCACACATGGCTGACCCTATTTGTCACTTTATTATACTGTACCGTGATGTAACTTCTGCGTTACAAAAAAAGTCTGCTTGTCGATAGCACCTGTTTTACCAATTATTTTCCTCGACCTTTTGCCTGGTTGCATGGATTTATTATAGACGAATCATATAAATACCTGTACATACTAATGCCAGATGGGTGTTCAATCCAGAGGAACCAAGATTCTGAAAATGTCTTTCATTCTCCTGATCTGCGCAGTGTTGGCGCTTTCCACGCCAGGTAACTTTTTCGTGAAAGTCTGTGTGTTTTTGTAAATAGTATAGCGAAGCATATATTGTCTCATCACAATTTGCATTTCTTGTTAATTTGATTTCCTCAGTTAAGGACTTCCATCCTTGTAAGATAATAATTTTTTAACTACCAAACTCAAAACTTTTATTTTAATGCTCTGGGCTTAACAGAGGATAGACGTTCCAGTGGGTCCTCAGAAAGTTTTGATCTCGGCGGACTTGACGGATTGAAAGCTCTTTTCTCACAGATGTTCCCAGGTGTGCCTACTACCATGTTAGATAGCTTACTCAGTAAAGCAGGGGACATGGGAGGATCAGGGTCTGGCAGTAATAGTAAAAGATCCAGTGGTTCCGGAGAAGGTTTTGATCTTGGCGAACTTGACGATTGAAAGCTCTTTCTCACAGATGTTCCCAGGTGTGCCTACTACCATGTTAGATAGCTTACTCAGTAAAGTAGGGGACATGGGAGGATCAGGGTCTGGCAGTAGTAGGAAAAGATCCAGTGGTTCCGGAGAAAGTTTTTTGAAAGGACTCCTGGCAAAATTCTTTGGATCTGGCAGTTTCAGCAAACGATCCAGTAGTTCCGAAGAGGATTTCGACGCATGAAAGCTCTGTTGTCACAGATGGATCCAGACGTGCTCTCTTTACTGTTGGCGGCAGCAGGCCAGAGTAAGTGAATCTATCATTTGAACGGCTGCAATGAACACTCAAATTTAGACTAAGTTGCATGTCCTACACTTATTGTGTAACTCCCATTAAATCCTCCCATTTAAATTGAAATCATGGGCCTGTAACAAAGAAGCTGCAAAGAAGCCACAATTAATTGCTGATTCCGGACAATTGTTATTCTATAGCCTAATGTTCAAAGATTAAATATTATATGTTTATTTCAAGTCGTTGGTATATTATTGTTGGTATGGTTACATGAAAAGCGCAGATGACAGAATCATACGTATATAACCTTTATTTCTTTTACAGAGAAGTAATTAACATTGCCACAGATGACCAGAGCTTGATTAAACGTGAAGCGTTCATATGAGCAAACTGTTAACGAGTGTCCTCAAATCAGGACAGAAGAAAGCTTCGTTGCAACACGATTTAACGGCTTATGTTGTATTTCTTTGAACTGTTAATAAAATCGTTGTATAAAATCAATGATGGTGTTGTCGATGTTTATGATTCTACTATTTAGACTACAGTAAGCTAAATGTATCTAACATAGCTCAGTGTTTATTATGATATATGGTAATTTGGGCCCGTTATTTATCATACGTCCAGACTCTGGTCAAAAATTCAAATACGGCTACAATTAAAATACTTCAGTATATTCCAAATTTGTACACTGATTCTTTACTTCTGTAAGAGTCACAATTTGAGTTTTTCCTGTTCTGAGTTTAGTTTTTATTAAGGGCACATTTTATGTTTTCAGTCTTAAGTTGCTTGATAAGTGTACACCCAGAATACGAAAGCGATTCGCTTGGGAACCATACAACATACCCGAGATGTATGTTTATTTACTTATTTGATTTGATTGGTGTTTTACGACGTATTCAAGAATATTTCACTGATACAACAGTAGGGGGATACCGGCCAGGGCCCCGGGGAAAAACTGTTACAAACCGCGTCTTTGTATTATATTTTGTCCTTTTTTTTTTTTTTTACAAACCCACGACTATCCGCTAGTTTCTGCAGCAGACCTTCCCACGACCGTTTAGTAAGCCAGTATGAGCTTTAACTCGCAGCGACCAGAGAATTGGCGAGAGGCCTTAGAGGTTTGTTATAGGTACCTTACAAAATACCGTGGCAGAGGGTGGTCGAGAGGGATTGTTTCTACAGGAAGAAGGTGACAATGAGATAGTGAGTTTAAATCTGGTCACTGCTGTGTCAGATGGGGTATTAAGTCACAAGCTTTTCCAGGGATCTATCGGTGTGCGGGTGGTTAGTCTTGGGCTCTGCTCAGTTTCATCCTCCTTCAAACCTCATAAACCTTCATTGGAGGCATTGGAAACGGCGTAATAGACTAATTAGAGAAAGCAATAAATATAAAATGAAATAATCTGATATAACTGACCCACACTACAAACGGACCACGTATACACAGGCCCTGGTATTGCCATACATGTACTCAGCACAATTATGCCGTATAACATAATAATATCAGACTGCTGTTAATCTTCAGTGGAAAAGAAGGCAAGTAAGCCAGGTGCGCTGATGACTGGTTGACCCGATGTTAGCAGGAAACTAGTGCAACAGCATCACTGTTATGTTAGTGTTTAGTTACATTCCTTTATTAGTTACCGGTACTTAGTGTTTTCAACTTATTCTCGCGACGGTATGGTTGGAATGTTGCCCCTTTGGCGCTAAGCCATAATCATTCATTCATTCATTCGTTCCTTATTATCTTTTATGTAAGGGGTGGAACAACCTGCAGCTATTAGCTGCGGACGGGTTTTCAATCTCGCGTTAGTTCATACTTAATACACGATATTTTCTTATACGATTAGTTTTTAATCGTACTTTTTACTTATATGAAGGCAGTCCGCTTTTTTGGATGGAGGAAACCGGATTGCTCTGTGTAAACAACCGATCTTTGCCAGGTACCTCACAAACCTCTTGACTTAAAACCGCAGCCGAAACAGTAAGAACTGGATTCGAACATCTCACTGGTCAACAGACTGCCGGCCCCAGCGAGCCAGCACTTAATCATCTGAGCCAGACAAGATATAATTGACTGTAAATTTGATACTTCAGTATTGGCGCTTACAATACCCGAACATGTGCGAAAAAAAAGGCCTTTCTGGTGTCGGTATAACTTGACTTGGTCATATCTGTTGCCATTGCAATGTCGTTTAACTAAGGCAATGCTATAAAAGGATCTGGTTTTGTATGGCGGTGAATCAGCCTTAGAGAGGTACAAATAAGGAGGTGCAAATTCTCCGATCCTATTACAATTAAATTTCCAAATAAGAAATATGTAACTTGTTCGAAACGCTCATAAAGTTTTATGAAAGTAGAAGAGATTGTTGCATAGTAATAATCCGCAAAAAATGCATTCTCGATCACAAATCATAATTTTTGGCTGAAATGAGGTAGTATGTTTTAAATTTACTATGTGAAGATCGACCTTAACCACAAAAAAATGTTTTTACTGAAACTTTCACGCACGTCAGTATTTCTGAGTCCATTCTAATTTTTGTTTTGGTTAACACTTGTCTTCACAGGAAAAACATTAGCCTTATACAGTGATTAGATTTGTCATATTTTGGCAAATTTATCATCCACATTTCTGTTCATTTTGAGACTGTGCCCTAGATAGCACAATGATTTAACAAAGTCGCTCTGGAGAACATGTAGTTCAGATCCTAGTAGTTTTTTTTTTCATTTGAAACGTGTTTTTGTATGAGTAAAAAGATAGGCCCAGTTGTATTAAGCCTGTGTTACCATGAATTAGAATTGATAATTAAGGCACATGTATGGAAATGCGTAATTTAACATGCAAATGAATGGTATTATACGGCTTAAATTTACGTCTATCATTAAGTTGTTTGACTGTTGTTTCATAATTTAAGTTACATTTGTGATACTGTTATGAGTGAAACAACTAAAAAGTGTAGCGTCATTATGAGTGTGTGAGCAGATGTCAGCCTCATCTATAGTCAGCTTAGGCACTAGACGTCCACAGTTCCATGTACTGGAGTCGATTCCCCGCCTTACTATACATCCGCTGAAAGAAGACCCCATTGTGACATTGCCGACATAAAATTCGTGCACAACTCGTATGTATCGCCAGTGCCCTAAGACAAATGAGAGCGCGAAACAGGAAGCACAAATAACTAAAAATATGATCTAAACAGCGTCAGCCACGCTTGCCGATGGACAAAACCAAACATAACCGAAAGGAAACAAAATTGGAATATTCAAAGTTCTTGCTGACCGGTTTCGTGGTGTTTTACGCTTATTTCCCGTAAATGTTCACTTAATATGCAGTATGCATTAAATACGGTTGAAATATAAATGCACGAGCCCAACCCACTTTGGCTGGACTCACAAACTAGTCCGGTAGTCTTCAGTGTCAGGAGGTAATATTGTATGAACTCCAATAGATCATTAAATAGTATTGACCACGCTGTCTTTGTGCCTATGGCGTAAAAGATTGCGAGATTCTCCTTTCTCCTATCCTAAAGAATCAAATATCTAATCATATTAGTTCACAATATGGTCACCCCAATAGAGGCACGGCTTTTCCTTGGTTATTTTTGTTGGCGCATTTTACTCTGTCTCTCCGTCTTTTAACAACTTTAAAAATGGAAAATGTTTTGAACAGCAAGATATTTGGTGCAGATTCTACTTTGTCTTAGCCTTGAGCCAAGCACACTTTCTTTCCAGGTGATTTTTAAACGATTGTTCACCATTGTGAAACGTTATTGGACATTGTAAATACAGAAAACAGATACTGCAAAATGTGTTAGTAAAATTTAGACGTGCTAAAAATCAGATCTTAATTTGCTCTACCGTGTATACAAAAGGGTCAAATCCAAGCAGTCGTTTTTCCGTTTTATTCACAGCATTATTTTCAAAGTAAAATGACCAGGACAGCTATGCACATTTAATAAACTGTAGTTCAATTAAAACTGATCATTTTTATACAGGAATGGCAATTTACATTCATGATCAGACTTAGAAACATTTATGCTATATTTCAATAGACTTATTTCATCGGGACCAAAAGCTGGAGAATATTACTATGTACCACATGAAAGACATGTGTGCCAGGAACACATTCTGCCTGGTAGGAGTGAATATTAGTTAGTTTCAAATAATTTCCGCGTTATTTATTTTATTGGTGTTTTACGCCGTACTCAAGAATATTTCACTTATACGACGGCGGCCAACATTATGTTGGGAGGAAACCGAGCAGAACCCCGGGGAAACCCACGACCATCCACAGGTTCTGCGCCACTAAGGAGTTGTACGTAGGGGTTTTAATATTAAAAACATATATGACCATATGTCACAAATAACTGACTAAGAGATAATTTTATAGCTTTAAAATTTTACTAGAGAGTGTGTCGTTTTCTAATGGTTAAATGTGCTTGCTTTACAATCGATAGGACAAACAAGGTGAGATTGGACAAGAAATCTGTACACTCTTCCCGCTCTCGCTCCCTCTGGGGACCTAACATCAGTTCAAAACCACTTTCTTCCCCCTCATGTGTTGTTCATGTGTCTGTGTCATGTGGAAGTGTTCGCCAATATCTGGCCAAAGCTCGATGGTTTAATCCTAGCATTCTGGTTTCCTCCGCTCCTGAAACTGACCACCATCGAAGAAGTGAACAATACTCGAGAATAGCGGTAAATAACAATGAGTGAAATCAATAAAAACAAGAATGCAAAAGAGTGGTGACTATAGCAGCTATGAAGATGAGATGAGAGCGCAAATGCCCGAACAGCAGCAAAGATCAGATTTCAAAATGCCACGAGGAAATCTCAGATTAACTGTCTAATCACCAAGATCACCGTTCGTCATACTAACATTTATTTATATGGGCACCTCTTTTAATAATTGTATTGCTCGGACAGGCCACCAACGCTACAAATATCATCTTATGACAAGCACCAATAAGCGATCTTGCACTAACTAAGTTGTTAAAGTACTTTTGGGATTGTTTTATCGATTTGGTGACTTTTCTACAGGTGCGCCCTGTATGTAGCAATACACTCTTTATGTATACTCATTAAGGAGCCACTTAGCAAGTTCGTCTGTCCTATGATAACGATTTCCAATAGCCCGGGGGCTGAATGACCCATCCCTCCGTGTATTAATATGGCGTCGCTCTCTTTGTCTCTCACTGACTCGACCATCTTTCCCGGCAGTCAACTTGCTCATTCCACCATGGACAGACTGCTGATATCGTTTATCCTGGCCACGTGTGTGGCGCTTGTATCCGCTGGAGGAGGTTATGGTGGTTACAAAGGCGGTGGTTACGGATACCAAGGTGGTAATTATAACAACGCCCCAGCTCCGGTCCCGGCTCCCGTCCCAGCTCCCGTCCCGGCTCCAACTCCTGCACCAGTCGTGACGGCCAGTAAGTTGAATTGCCATCATTATATAATTGGGAACCTTTTCCGTCTAAAGTAAGGGAAGAGCTACTCCGTTAGGACTAGATCACGTAGTATTTGTCCAATCTGACACACTGTAAGATGTATTGGTAGTTGTAAAATTTTCTGCTTTATTTGAGTTTTCATCGATCACTTGGTAAGAAATGTTATTGCAATTATAGTACATGTCCAACCCTGCTGAAATCTAAGTCTGCGTTTGGAGGTAAGACGTCCTCCGTGTACACAAACATGGGCCATGCCAATATTGTCATTTTGCGTGCCAATATTGTCATCTTATGCAAGTTTTTCATTCTTGCCAACGACGTGACCACGGACGTTTTACGTATTTTGTTGTCATGTTAAACTGAATGTAATACATTTCATGGAATTCTGTGTGCATCGATGTGTATTAACAAACGCTGTAAATCCTTGCAATTTTTCAGTAGTACTAGAAAATAGAATGTATTTACATGTATCTCAGCAATAGCTTCAGATATGTTTCTGTGAGTGTCTTCATGTATTACAGCCTGTCTTTTACCAAAGCGATAACAATAATTACATATACACCAACATCAGCCGATAAATAACTGTTTTGTTGTCCTCTTTTGTAGCTTGTATAAGTTCTGGGGGCATGTGCACGGCATCCTGTACTTTGGGGACTTTCACTGTGGCATCGTCATTGTCCTGCGCCGTTGGTTCTTGCTGTCTGTCAACATAGTCAACGCCAACATGCCATGAGATGAAATGAGGGTCCTTCCAGGCAATATAAAACTAATAACGATATTGGAAAAGCAAATGCAACCATTCTTTATTCGCATTTACATATGTTAAACGGCAGTATATTTTGCTATGTGTTTTTACAAACGGTACATCTTCCATAATAAAAATTTTGTGTTTTATTTCTGGTTGTTTTATTTACTTGTGTTTTATTCAAATATGGTAAATGCAAAGTTTAAAAAAGGGCGTATTTTGTATCTCTTACCAGAGGACCAGAGGAGCCTATTTCAGAAAGCGTACGTGAACATACGGATGATTGGGGTTTAATACCACATAGGCAGTATTTCAGGCATATCGTGGCGACAAAGCGTACGTAGAGCTAAGTGCTCGTAACTACAATGACGACTATACTTACACTACTGTTTGCTATAGAATTTACCAGCACACAAACATTTGTCGACGAAAAGAGGATTTTCAGACCCCGGTGTCGGCCAGAATACTCGTGGCAAACATTTGAAATTGTTGTCCAAAAACGATTTTAGCAGACAAGCACGATACGGTCAAGGTTATGTGACCGCAACATGGCCGCTGCCATTTTGTTTATACTTACAACGTTTGGGTCCAATAAACAAAAACAAAAACAAAAAGCGCAACACGAGGTGCGGTTTTATTTCCGCCCTTGGACAGGGACTGCAGAATTCTCCACCTCAGAGTTCGTATGGCCTCTGGAGACGTCTTTGTCAAAGACGATCGCGTGGCTGCCATAGTTAGACTACTCAAATGGCGTGCACATATGTACGTCACATCTCGGAAAGTCCGTCAGTAACTTGCCAAATGTCAATGGTTTACCCCGGCATTTAGTTTCCTCATTTATTAAACTGTCCTCTATCGCAAGAGAGGGGCCTCCGTGGCTCAGCCGGTTAGCGCGCTAGCGCAGCGTAATGACCCAGGAGCCTCTCACCAATGCGGTCGCTGTGAGTTCAAGTCCAGCTTATGCTGGCTTCCTCTCCGGCCGTAAGTGGGAAGGTCCTACAGCAACCTGCGGATGGTCGTGGGTTTCCCCCGGGCTGTGCCCGGTTTCCACCCACCATGATGCTGGCCGCCGTCGTATAAGTGAAATATTCTTGAGTACGGCGTAAAACACCAATCAAATAAATAAATAAATCTATCGCAAGAGTACAATGTTTACAAAAAATCAATCAGTAAAACGAAGAAAGTTATGTATACAGATTATTATCATTCCTCAATGGGTTGACGAGATACTCCAGATTTCACGCACGACCAATTTCATGCGCTGGTCTTTATATAGGTAAAGAAAAAAGGAAAACAGGAAAGAAATGGATATTCCCAAAGCTATGCCCTTTCTTGACTTCCAGGTGTGAAATATTCATACAACCGAGGAATCTTTCATATTGTGTTTCTTTTAACCCGAAGTATATATTTTATTAGTTAACTTTATAATATATTTAAAAACTGAATATTTGTCATTTGTAAACGTAAAAATTATACAAGATAAACTCCTTCAACGCTCGTGATCAAAAAGTATTTATTGATTAAGTAATCGCTTAACAACTCTTCCGAAGAACACAACTATGTTTCAAATGGTTTTTTCAACATCACCCACACATAATCTTCAAACCCTAGGAAGAAGAGTGCAGATATTGTTATGTCCATACCAGTCCACAGCGTTACAGCTAAAAAGTTTTACGACAAGCTGCCAACACTGGACATATATACATGAACTGTAATACTAAAACTTCAAATTACACCAGTGCCGACAAAAATTCAACTTGACTAAGGCTGTGGCCTGTACAACTAAGGATGTATACATAAAATACAAGCAGTATGCGAAAGAAAATCTGGGTTTCCCCCGGGCTCTGTCCGGTTTCTTCCCAACATAATGCTGGCCGCTGGCGTATAAGTGAAATATTCTTGAGTACGGCCCACTGCGTAAAACCCCAATCAAATAAAGAAAGAAGGAAATTCGTGAAACTGCTTATAATGTTGCAACAATCTATAGTAACCACATGTTTTTGTTTACATTTGTAAGACTTTAATCTGTCTCCAACAATGGGGATCTTGTACAGTCGTAGGACCTACTGTGTAATGATTGAGTACTAACTGACCAACCTGGGGCCACACTCTGTCATATCGCCACGAAAATACAGATGTCAAAGTTGTACAGGTGTGCTCAGTTCATAAATGAATCCATTCACGTCAAAACACGGACAACAGAACAAAATACTGTTCAACAGATAAGCCCAGTTGTATGCATACTACCAGTTCTTATTGTCACATTTGTATTGTTTCCGGCTTGTGACTGTAGTTCTCTGTGCACATGCCCTGTATATGACGCAAATTCACATGTATAGCTGTGATACTGCGAAAACTATATACAACATCTATCGTTCAGTGAATTCTACTGAATTCAATTTTGTTATCGACAACTGATATTCTAGCATGGAATATTCTAGCTGAATACTGATTTCACTCAGTCGCCGAGAACATAGGTCTACCTTGCGTCTTTCTAACATCATTTAAAACTGTCGGCTGCTTCTCTTTGCAGAATTTCGTCCTATTTTTGTATTTTACCGTCGATTTAGGAAACTGGCCTTGCGATTATTGACCTGGAATGTCCTTAATGGTTGACGGCTGGTATACGAATGTCTATTTCGACGCGTAGATTCAAGTGGTTTTATTCTCAAGCCTTTCATAGAGAATCGAGAACATTAGCGGACGGACAAATGAGATAGAACAGAATAGTGTGTGCCACAAATAAGAGACATGTACAAAACCTAAGTATTGCATGCAGTATTAAAGGTTACATGAGACGCTCGGTTTTTATTTCCTAATAGGTAATATATAACGTGGCTGAACGTGACTTCATGTGATCTGAGCTAATGTTGAAAAACAGATATATAACATTAAATTCATAGCGCTTATATTATAATAATAATTTAGTTTCGTCAGTAATCTGATGAGTCGTAAATCAGTTACAATCGCATGCCTAGAATTGCTATGTGTATCGCCGTTGATATTTTCAAATGTATCAAGTGGGTATAAATCTGGATTTAACTTAAAAGAGGAACTGGCAAGGACATCTGAAGACAGATATGTGACGGCGTGTGATACTGGTGATACAATTGGGCGGAGTAGTCTGGCCAGACGAAAATCGCCAGGACACACCTTCACAGACCCATGCACCTATCTGCACAGATGTTTTCACACACACAGGGATCGAAAAGTGAAGTTACGAATTCGATCAGTTAATACTGACTGACTATAAATACCTATAATGAAATAATTATAATGTAAATTAGGTGCATAGTACAAGTCGAATTTTAGGCGACCTTGACTGTAGAAAACAACATACTTTTGTTGGGTCATTGGATTGTATTCCAATGAATTATGACAAGGAGGATTGTTGTTTTGGTGTACATTTTATGGAACGATGCAAATGTCTAGATACATGCCTGTGTGTGAATAAAACATGTGTTTAATTGTAAAATATTGGATTTTCTATCAAACGCCTTCCTTGAGAGTTTCTTAACTTTTACAATGAGAACAATTCCTTCTTCCGTCCAGATATTTTGCCGCTTCAAAGCTGTGCCTAAATACACTGAAAACGAGGTTTTGAGGGCTGCATCTATGCATCGCATTGAACACAATCGCTACGTTGGGTATGTGGCATATGTGAGATAGATAAATGTATTTCGATTAAAGACAACTTATAAACTATCATAGTGTTTGATACAGACACTGTTTCTCTTTACATGGCTCCGTATTAATTTATAAATTGATATGCGTTATATTTCTTTGGTGGTTTTTCTTGTTTTGGAAATTTGACAATGCGATTATTGACATTTAATCTTCATTCTGGACGATTGAATGAATGAAAACGTATGACTGGACGTTTGAAGATTGGTACACAAAGATCTGATACGATGCCCAGATATATTAACCATGTATCGGACAAGGTTATTGCCTATTCAAAAGGTCTATTTTATTCATTTTTTATCTTTTCTTTCGCCTTTGTCTTTGCGCGTATGCTTTTCATCATGTCAACCTGCTGTTAATAGCATAATGTCGTAGGCTGCTGTATAAACTCTCTTGGCCATTTCCATTGTTTCTTTGCATGTTCGTGCGTTTGTTCGGAAGAAATGTATATTAATTTTAATTACTGGTAAATTGACATATAAGCCTACATAACAAAGAACACCTAAATAAACTGCTTCTGCATTGAGTAACTATGGCTATCTTTAGTTAATGAAACACCATAAGTCTACTAGATCACTATAGATAGTTCTTCATTTGAAAATGAATATAATTACGACAATTCTTAAGCGAAATGACCAATAGTTGGTAGAGCGTCCGCTTCCGGAGCGGTAGATGCAGGCTCAATCTTAGATCGAATCACACCTAAGACCTTTAAAGAGAAAGTTGTAACTTCCTCGCTTGGCGTTCAGCATGAACGACTGGTTGATTCGTATCAGTATAATGGCTCGGGCGACTTACTTGCATTCCGTAAGGCGTCTCAGTGAAGCAGCACTAGATCTAAGAGCGGTGGAAATCAGTCCTGCAACAAGGAGGTACATTACATACACACTAGGGATTCCTTCGTCGTCATATGACTGAAAAATTGTTGAACATGACGTTAAACCCCAAGCACTGACTCTAAGAACGGTGGAAATCCGTCCTGCAACAAGGAGGCACATTACGTGCACTCTCAGGATTCCTTCGTCGTGATATGACAGAAAAATTGATAAGCACGACGTTAAACGCCAAGCACTCAATCATAAGTAAAATGGGGAAGGCGGAAGGGACGGAAGATGCCCCACCCTCCACCACCCATCCCCCGACCCGCTGCACACACACAGCAACGCACACGCACACGCACAATGGCTAGTCTGGGGTTGTTTTGTTTGCCCCCTCTCTCAGATTTGGTCTTGAGCAATATTTATTTATTTATTTGATTGGTGTTTTACGCCGTACTCAAGAATATTTCACTTATACGACGGCGGCCAGCATTATGGTGGGAGGAAACCGGGTCTTGAGCAATAGTCTCCTCAATAAAATCTGATAGAATTCTAGCATGTATCCTAATCATTGCATTACTAAATAGTCGTACAAGTTGTGTGTGTTTACTGTTATTCTTTTGTGAGGACAGGCATACGCACACTGGCCACCGTCGTATAAGTGAAATATTCTTGAGTACGGCGTAAAACACCAATGAAATAAATAAATAAGTTTACCGTTATTCGTAGCATTGCCTAAAGATGGTCAATAGCGTTTCTCTGGGTATCCAGGAGAGTGATGTCAAAACGCCCCCACATTCCTACAACGATCCCTGTGCTCTGGTGCTGTGTACTGAATGATCTGTTTTGTCACCAGTTAGGTTTAAATGAGAAAGGGATTGGTTGTATAGTTAGAAAAACAGGTAAGGCAATGCAAACAGGTAGAACAGAAATCGTTATACATGACGCAGGTATAGAGTTAATTAAAACAATCTGTCAATACCTACCTTCTGCCAATTTATAAACTCCCTATTTTCAGATTTTGTCTTTCACTTTTTTGTATCATTGGCGGAATACCGTTCTGTTTAGAATGAATGCTTTGCTGGTAACGTTGGCCGTTATGACCGTGTGCGTGTGTCTGGCCTCAGCCGGCACCGGTGGTTACAAAGGAGGTGGCTACAAAGGCGGTTACAAAGGTGGCTATAATGGAGGTGGTGATAACTACGCCGCAGCCCCAACACCCGCGCCTGTGACGACACCCGCCGCGGCCGCGGTACCAGCGCCTACTCCTGCTCCCGCGGAACGTAAGTTAATCTTACTGTACTTAACCTATAGCTAGGTATGTAAAAATCCACATTTAGAAGCACATAAAGGCCTTAAAATAACACTTTTGATGCTAATGCTTAAGTTTTTGTAACAAGAAATTAACTGAACTTTATGTGGCACAATAAGGTAAATGAATCAATCAACATCAAGCAGCTTGTGGCATTTGAAAAGTGTCAATTAAACGTTAGCGGGAATACAGTAAATGGCTTCATTTAAAAATGCATGAAATTTTACCCCACGTCCCTATGTCCACGAGCCCTAGGTGGCAACTGGCGTTAAAAAGCTCTCTAATGGCAGTTAAAGTGGTCTAACATGACGTTCATTAGCCTTACTTTATTTTCCACCATCTGCAATTCACTTGTGGGGAATATTTCCCAGCTAATTGCCGCTAACCGTGTGAAAAAGACTTTGGTACGAAATTAAATCTGTGAATTCGTCAAAATTCGGAAAAGAAAACGTTAAAGCATTTTGTGGGAAATACATGTGTATCGCATTGATGAAATGTAAAGTATTGTAAGAACCTGCAGATGGTCGTGGGTTTACCCCGGGCTCTGCCCGGTTTCCTCTCACCATAATGCTGGTCGCCGCCGTATAAGAGAAAAACACCAATCAAATAAATAAATAAACAAATAAACAGAGCATATAAGTGCCTCCATGTCCCATGCATGTAGGGAGAAAATTCACAGAGCATTTGTCGTTATTCATTTCACGTAAAAATATTCATCGTGTGTTCCGTGTTCACAATGTAAGAATGTGTGCACTTGCAGTTGTATACCGTAAAACAAATCACACATTTAACCATCATTGTTAATATGGATGGAGTGGGAGTAAATTTAGATATCGTAAGATACAATCTTATACCCGTTGTCAACCATAACAGAGATTCCAAGCCAATAATCCCAAGACCATTTTTCAAAACAACGTTTTACAAAAGCAGCAAAAGAACGAAAGTAAAAATTACTGAACATTTGGAAGTGGGTCTTGCGATTATCGACCTCGGACCCGTCTTGATGCACTACGAGTGATTCATGAATGTCGGACTTGACGCTTAGATTCAGATGTCTTCTAAACATTTATTTTATAATTTCGTATTTTTCCAAGGTTGAGCAAATTTGCTACCGTACATGTTGTACATGTCACTGTTGGTGCCATATGTTACAGGATGCATCAGTGATGGCGGCGGAATCTGTGCAGCATCCTGTCCATTGGGAACATATACTGTGGAAGACACGAGCTACAGCTGTGACGGGAACGGCAGTGGTTCCGTCTGCTGTCTTCCGGCTTAGTCACAACCAATGCACAAATCCTCAACTAAAGTCACTTTAGAAAACTGTATCGTCAACCATTGTACTGTACAACCAATACCGCGGAAACCAAGGGACATCCGGGAATATATTGTAATCGGCTTTCCTGCCATGGGTCTGGAAATGTCGAGTAAATAATAAAAAAGTGATCACCATTTTCGTCAGATATAAATTAATCTCTAAATCTGTATAGAGTCTATATCTAAAGGTGTCGACTTCAAATTATTTCGGTCATCTAGCCTTCAAGTATAATGCAATCAGAATCATAACCCCGTGCATGCTCTGGTGTCTGATCAGTGGGTGATCAGTGAGGATAAGGGCCGCCATATTCATTATCGTGGGAATTGTAAATGGAGGTGACAGATGAAAGAGTTGTTGGATGTTGGATTCCATATTGCCCCTCAAATAGCGCAAGATATTTTAGTCCATCGAATTTCTTATTACAAGGAAACCCTTACATGCTAAATGTTAATGTGTATATGTAGTTCCATTATTTAGCTCAATGCTTAAACTTCGTAACTTCGTAGCCAAAAATGGAATGCCAATGCCACAGTTCATCTGTTCCATTATCAAGTGACTTGTGTCTCTGTAGAAATCAAATTGTGATGTAACCCTCAGATATCTGTCCAAAAATTCTTTCACCGGTACATGCTTATATATACAGGTGCATAAACACGTACTTACGTGCGAATTGCAGCCTGTATGTTGTGTTTTGTGAAATGAAAAAGCAGCCTGAGAGGGCAGTCTAAGAACACAAACGTCTGCCACAGCTAAAAAGACAAATCCCCCCCACTACAAACGAAGGTACAAATAACCCACTACAGACAAAGCAACAAATTCCCAGACTGCGGACAAAGGAGCAAATTCCCATACTATAGTCAAAGGAACAAAATCTCCCATTACAAAGGGAACAAATTCTCCTGCTACAGACAAAGGGACAAATAGCCCACTACAGACAAAGCAACAAATTCCCATACTACAAAGGAACAAAATCGCCCACTACAGACAAAGGGACAAATTTCCCCACTATAGACAAGGGACCCCCCCCCCCCCCCACTACAGACAAAGGTATAAATTCGCCCACTACAGACAAAGGAACAAATTCCCACATTACAGACAAAGGAACAAATTTCCGCTCTACAGACAAACGAACAAATCCTCCCCACTACAGATAAAGGAACAAATTCCCCTGTTACAGACAACGGAACAAGTTCCCCTATTATAGATCAATTAACAAATTCGCCCACTACAGACAAAGGAACAAATTCTCCCATTTTACAGACAAAGGGACAAATTCCCCCATTACAAAGAGGCAATACTATTGTACTGCGTACTATCTTATAATGGTGACCTCAGTGGATTCATGTTTGCTTCCAAGCCCTCATCCAAATCCTTTCATGACATTTCCTTGGGGCTGCTGACAGTCAGGCAGGCGGACAGACAGACAGACAGACATGCAGACAGGCAGACATACGGACAGAAAACAAATTAAAGCATAATTTCTTTGCGTAGGTAACAGTAGTCTAACAAGGTGTACAATTAAAGCAGGCCAACAGCAAAACTAATTGAGTTATCACCTCAAACTCAAGGTCAGTGTTGAAGTGACATGTGGTAGCAGCCCTAATCTAGCTAAAAACAGACATCTGTGTCACAACCATTCCATTGCTTAATAAACATGACAGTTATCTTCGCTCTATTGGCTAAATTTAGCATCATATATGATAACCTCATAAGCTTCCATAAGGTACTCAAAAAGTAGTTGTTGTGCATGTCATTTTGTAAGGTCTGAAAATACCAACAGGACAACAAGGGTTAAAGCTGAAGATTAACACGAAGGCAAACACGTCTGATTTAGACAGCTCTTAATCACAAAATCGATCAAACAAATGACTTAAGGGAGTTATTTACGTTCTGAGTTTGAGGATGACACCTTATCGCTGAAGAGTTATAGTAGTGCTTCACTCATTTCACCCGGCAGCGGCATGAATACTATTCTCCTGGGACGGTTACTAGTGAATAAATGGATTAAAGGTTAAGTCAGACGTAAATCCCAATATCAGCACAGATAAAGTACAGAGCAAATGGGTTTTAAATAAACACACGATAAGAGGTGCAATAAGAGGTGGGAAAACGCTCGAGGAGAAGCTTGCGCAGTCTTACCGTTCATTGAATACACGTTGTTCTTATTGACTAGTATGGTGTGCACGTCTGTATATCGCAGGTAGGAAATCTTACTAAAGTTTCGTGGATTATCCCATAGCGGTCCGGTTTCTTTCATCCATAAGATGACCGCCATCGAATATAAGGAATAAAGTCTTGAGCATGAGGTAAAACAAGAATCAAATAATGTAGAAATAAATAATCCAAAGAAGGTAGATAAAAATTTAAAGACTGTTACAGTTTTCCATGACTGCATATAATATAAAAGTTTCACGCCTGTTTTATCGTGATGCAGTGAAGATGTGCCGTAGTCCGTATTAAAGCCAATTCTAAAGCATGACTTTTAATGCTCGGAGTTAGACAACTGGCATCAGTATTTTTCAGTCGTGGGAAGTGGTGGAGGTGGGGGAGGGGAAGTAAGAATGTGTTATACATTGTTAACATTTTTCTTTTAACATCGTTAATACGTACATGATAAGAAGTGACAACTTCATAAGCGCGCAATGCTGAGATATAATAACTTCATCAACTGGTGAACAAGGAAATATTTAAGTCATTTACCTTTATCTTTTGGAATACCAGATGGCAAACAGACTGCTTCAAGTACAGACTTACACGTAACAAAGAAACCCCACTATCAAAATAACGCATCTGTCAAATGCTATATGACGTGTGGCTTAATGAAGAAAGCTCCCACTAATTCTGCCCCCGTCATGTCCTGTATAGAATAACACCATGTGATTTGTATTAAAAGTTGTTTAGTAGGCAGTAAACTTTTGGATTTCGCCAGTTTCACATCAAGAACATTGAAAGAAAATATGACATAAAACAGTGCCATAATGTCATTTCGTATGATGTTGTCTTTGTTAACAACTCTACATTGCAAGGAAATTGTAAACTGTCCTATCGGTTCTTTAAAATCGACGTGCTTAAAAACACTGCTTAAGATTTTGTAACTGAATTATTTTAATCAAATTTTATCATTGTTGTAACGAAGACAAAACCTAAAAACTTAGCACATTTATTAACCTCTTATTGTTCCTTTTGCTGTTTGCAGTTTATAAAAGGGAAAGATTGCGTACTAGTCAAAAAGAAAATGCTATAAACTGGCGATACCACATCAGCAACACAACGAACATTAAATTGTCTTAGAGCACATTGCATTCCATTCCTTCAGCTTGGGACTTAGCCCCATCGTCCGCTGGCAATACCATAACCATTTGCTTCTCGCCAGTCTTCATATTTCTTCAAAACATCCACACATTCTTGATTTGGACAAGTGGCTGGTAAATCCCTAGATCTGTGTCGACATGCCAAGAGGTTAGAGCGTACCTCGAGCATGTAAGCGGCTAGTCGAAACTCCACAGGGATGTCGGAATATTTGATTCCGTCTATCTTCCATGACAAATCATCGGAGTCCACCGCTTTGGCATGCACACACGTCACAATTATGGACAACAACAATGTCCATTTTCGGCCCTAAAACAGAAAATAATCAAGTAATAACATAGTGAACCTAAATTTTTACATTCATCTTGCCAAAATGTTATTCCATGACTTTCACGCACGCACTGTTCCCGAGTCATTGGTGGCAATTTAAATTACGCGTATAAACCGTCAGTAACTGACGCATGTTTGTTTAGATGATCAAATGTGAAATTTGTTTGACATCGCTCGCCTGTCTTCCATAAATATTGATTGCGAGTAAACGTTTAAGTGCCAGACGTTCGTCACTTCATCGCCAACAGTTGATGACGCCAAAACTACTCCGGGCTATATCTGTTAATCCATCCATATCAAAAGGACAATACTCTGCATTTCTCTCCTTTTGCCAGTGGTGAAGAATTGAACATGCCTTGAGCCGTATATTGATTCTGATCACCACCAAAATTTAATTGATTGATACTTAGCCCAAGACCAACCTGTTAGCAACACTTCCTTCACATCTCTACTTTTCCGTAAGATCGGTGAAAGAAAGACATCCTATAATGTAAATCTTTACTCATGGGTTGTCCTGAATTGAGTCTGGAAAGTTTCATTTATAAAACGCATATATAATTGAAAATAAAATGAAATTCAAATGAAACAGCGTTAGAAATTATGTCACATGACGTGACATCTTACACTGTATTCAATGAACTAAGCATGGAAGGGGAAGACTCGGTATTATCACTTGATGGATTATACAAATGTTAACACTTCAACAATGGTTGCCACGATGATTTCCTTGCAAAGCAGGCTGTTACAGTGTATAATATCAGATTCGGAAGAATTTTCTCAGTCTTTTCTCAAAGACTTGGAGTTGAGTTCAGATATATTTTACAGGTATAACATGGGAAATCATTTTCTCCTTAACTTTAAACAATTGCGTATCAAGATTAAGAATATATCAGACTACACATCCACAGGCGTTTTTTCGTTGGCATTTGCGCAGAGTTGGGGACAAAACTAAATCTAAAGAGAATGCTTACATGTCTTGTTTAGTTGTTTGATTTATTGAGAACCGTCCGGGAGACTTTTAAGCAAAAGTCAGAACGTAAAAACCGAGAAGTTAAAACATAAGAGAGTTGGTGTGGGAAGAATTTTCTTAAAAAATCCTAACTACACGTGAAACATGTGAAACACTGGGCACTAAAACCTTAACTCACAAACGTTGAAATCTGACAAAGGGCAATATAAAAGCTCGATTCCTTAGTTACAAGAAAGCAATTGGCTGATGTTCGGTCACATGCGTATATCAAAAATGCACCTAGTAAAAACAGTAAATCTACATCATTCCCAAAAGAAGAACACCTCTAAACTGGGTGGCTCTGTTGGATAAGCAGAACAAACTGAACTAGCAAACCTCAAAGATGACACAGATAGCCAGGTTTGTTTCCGGTGTTCAAATCAGGTCAAAGTAATAAAGAATATGAAGTGTACTATTAAACTTGAACCCATTCTGATAACAGGTATAGTGGCGGTCGGTAACATATATGTGTATCAGTGATAAAAAAAACTTCAAATGTCATTGTTGCGACACTGTCCTGGATGTACTTTGGTACACGTAAACTACAAACAGCGATGTATCTACATCAAAGCCACTCTCAACACTTAGAGAACAACAACCTTGAATTTACCTGTGAACAGACAGGAGTTTATGATTTAACGTGACGAGAGATCGTGTACATTCAAGCTACTCTGTTCTGATAGAAGACTATATAGCCATCATCTCGTTGTGAATATTTTGACCGTGTATGGTCTGTCGAGACGAGAGCACATCAAAGCTTGCGAGCACATCGAACATTCCATCTCGATAGCACATCAAAGCTACATTTACTCTCCTCAGGCAGAGAGTTATATAGCCTTCCATCTCGTCAAACTATAGACTTTGTATGGTCTGTCGTGAGGAGAGCACATCAAATCTACATGTACTCTCCTCAGGCAGAGAGCTATATACCCTTCCATCTATGAAACTATAGGCCTTGTACGGTGTGTCGTGTGGAGAGCACATCAAAGCTACATGTACTCTCCTCAGGCAGAGAACTAACTAGCCTTTCATCTCGTCAAACTACAGTCCTTGTATGGTCTGTCGTGAGGAGAGCTATATAGCCTTCCATCTCGTCAAACTATAGACTTTGTATGGTCTGTTTTAGGGAGAGCACATCAAAGCTAAATGTAGTCTCCTCAGGCAGAGAGCTAACTAGCCTTCCATCTCGTCAAACTATAGACCAAGTATGGTGTGTCGTGAGGAGAGCACATCAAAGCTACATGTACTCTCCTCAGAGCTATATACCCTTCCATCTCGTCAAACTGTAGACCTTGTATGGTCTGTCGTGAGGAGAGCACATCAAAGATACATGTACTCTCCTCAGGCAGAGAGCTACACAACCTTCTATCTCGTCGTGAACATTGTATTGTCTGTCGTCAGATTTCTGATCTCTTTAAACAGAGATGGAAGACGGCAGACTGCCGGGGGAAACCCACGACGACTCACAGGTTGACTGGGAGACTCTCCCACGTACGGCCGTAGAGGAAGCCAGCATGAGCTGTACTTGAACTCACTACGACCGCATTGGTGAGAGGCTACTGGGTCAACTATAAATTGCCCTTTTCCTTCAGTATTATTGGCGCTAGCTCTGTAGCAACCACCGACGACAGTTTTTCAGATTACCTTGGTGGTCCTTTAGAAAGTGATTTTAATTTCGCTCCTGTAACACAGACAGATGTTCAGCATGTCATCCACATTCTTAAACCATCCGCTGCACCTGGACTTGATGGCATTCGGATGTCTATTCTCAAGCTTGTATCCAATTACATCTCTGCCCCTTCAGCCTATATTGCTAATCTTTCATTCTCTACAGGTCCTTTCCCTGACTGCTTTAAAACTGCTTAAGTTATGCCTGTCTATTAATTTTAAGTAAAAAAAGGTTAATTACAAATATGATTCTTACGTATATGAAGAGTAATAATATTTATACACGAAGCAGTATGGCTTCAGATCCAACCACTCTACCTTTTTTGCAGCAGGTTTTCTATACGATAAACTAAGTAATGTAAGAGAAAATCAACAATTTTCACCTTCCTTTACCTGTCCATGGCCTTTGACAGGGCAAGTCACACTATACTCTTAAATGAACTCGAACATCATGGATTTCGAAGCGTGTTCAATGAATGCTTTAGGAGCCCTTTATGCAACAGTAGTCAAGTAGTATCTTTCAATGACACTCTCTCTCAAACTGAACCTGTCGTACATGATGCTCCTCAAGGCTCTATTCTCGGTCCCATTCTTTTCCTTCTGTATATTAATGACATCTCTAACGTTAGTAGTATTCTCCATTTTATGTTATTTGCAAATGACACTAATACTATATGTTTTTCTAACGGTGCCGCTGCAGCTATCAATACGATGCCAAGAGAATGAGATAAACTCCGCACTTGGTTCTATTTATACCGTTTGTCCTTGAATATAAGCAAAACCAAATTGATGTTAATTCGACCGGCAACAAAGCTAAGGCAAACTTTCCTTCTTCAACTTACCATTCTTTGTGCAACGGTTGAAGGAGTTTCTAAATTTTAATTTCTCGGAATAATTTTTAATGAAAAACTGAACTGAATAGACCGTATTAACTATGTCTGTTCCAAAGTGTCAAGGAACATAGGTGTACTATACCATACAAAGTATTGTGTAAACAAAAAAAAAAAACAAAAAAACAAAAACACTAGTTATTCATCGTTTGTTATTCTATAATTTATGCTTATCCTTCTGATGGAGTCACTATCTGGAGTAATACATTTCCCACCCATTTGAAATCCCTACAACTTGCCCAGGCTATTCGTGCCGTCTCACTTTCTAATCGCCCTGATCACACCTTTCCTTTGTTTCGTGATATGCCAATCCTCCCTCTTTTTAGATCTAAATATATTTTCTGTCTTATTACTGGTCCACAGTTACTTCTACCATCCAGAACAAATCCCATAAGTTTCACTAATTATATGTCTAAACACTCTACAGTCCACAATTATGTAACAAGATCATATACTTTCGATCTTAATAAGTCTGTCCATAAATCTAATCTCTCATTATTCTATGAAGTGTACGGGTTCCCAGGAATGGAACAAACTGCCCATCTGCATACGTTCTATATCCTCAAAATCTCTTTTGAAATCTAAGCTTAAATCATACTTTGTCAACAATCGAATAATAGCCAGTGATGTTCATTGATGTACTGAGACACTATTCATAGCACACGATTTTTTGCTATTTCTTCTCTTCATATCTTGTTTGTGCTTCCACGCTATGTATATATTTTTTTTATTTACACCATCGCCTTCCAAAAAGCCTTTGTTAAAATCGGCCATTGCATAATTTTAATGTTTCTCAATCAGGGCACGCCAGCGCGGCGCAATGACCCAGGAGCTTCTCACGAATGCGGTCACTGTGAGTTGAAGTCCAGCTCATGCTGGCTTCCTACGCATGTTCGTGGGCTTCCCCCGGGCTCTGCCCGGTTTCCTCCCACCGTAATGTGGCCGCCGTCGTATAAGTGAAATATTTTTGAGTACGGCGTAAAACATCAATCAAATAAATCAAATAAATAAATAAATCGGGATAGAACAAGCTCTCTTGAGATTTAATCTCGCCAGTGTACTTAACTCCTTCGTGTATATAATATTTATGAATATGTGATGTCAGTGTCTATAGTGGGTCTTTAATACACTGGTGAATAAACAAATCAAATCAAATCAGGCTATTCAAGTTCTCTTTTTACTCTTCCCCATGTTTATGCCGAACGTCTTCGTGATTATGAGCCTATATAAAAGACCCCTTTCCCAAGGACGATATCCCATAAACGAAACGTCTGCCAGAATTAATTCTAGAACCTAAAGCTTAATGTACATGTAGTATTAAACGTTTACACACAACCCTGAGTATTAACAGCAGTCTCATGTGCTTTCTAATCTTGCATTCAAGGCGACAGTTTCATGTAATTTAACTATTAACTTAGTACCAAAAAGAAAATTTACATAAATAACACAAAGCTTTTGAAAGATGTTTCGATAGACATAAATTGAACTGACTTGCCAAGAATCAGCTCAAGCTCGACTAGCGCAAATGCCACTACATGTATTAAAAAAATTGTTACAAATAAGCTATTTCCCTGACAAATAGAGAAGAATTACCAAGGAATAGCAAAGGCTTTTGTGTCGTCTGGTATGAGTATGAACGAGCAGTTCCAGGATTAACGCCAGTAACTGAATAACTGCTACTCCTAAAGTCTTCTTTTTACTTGATAGTCTTGTATCTTGCTTCTTCCTGCCAGTTCCTATACCCATGTATGTATATAGGTCTACATATACATTGTAGATGTAAAAATTTTGTCTTACCTGTAGCACCTTCATACTGTAGTCTGTTTCACCTTTCAGTTACACCTGTATTAACAGGCGGCGATCTGTTGAGACGACCAGATCGTCAAATTTCGGATGGCTCGCTGTTTACAATGGTTACGATCTACAAGGCCGGGGTGATATGGGAATTCAGACAGAGTGGATGGCTTTGTGATAAGAGAATAGCTTTGGAGTTTATCGACTATTTATGAGGGCGTTTTATGAGAGAGCAGAATAACCACACGTATACATAGGTTCATCTTTCCTTCATGATCTTACAGACCCTGATCGCTCTGACTGGGCCGAAAAAATCTTATCTGAGCAAAATGTCTGATATAGTACGAATATAAAAGACAACAACACAGAGAACAAAACTCGAGCAGCTGTGACAGTGTGACAGTCGGTCACACGTAACCAGTCTCTTGCCCATTTAATTCAGGCTTTCATTAGAGCTGTTCAAATAATTGCTTAAATAACAACAGATGCTTTAGATGTCCTCTCACACCATAACTGATAAGCAGAGACAGCTAAAGAAAACTATGCACTGATGTTAACTGCAATGTTTTAGGCGTCTACAATTACTGAAAATGCTGAATTGTCATCACATTTAAGACACAAACACATTAAACAATGCTCGCGGATGCTTGTACAACCAGCAGAATCCTGTATATGCAGGAAGGCAGTATAAAAGACTACAGCTTTGTGATAGCTGATAAACGGTCACTCGTAAACGGTGAAATACAGCCTCTTGTCAAGACTGATTAAGAACACACACGACAATTGTGCACCAATATACTAGTAGTTCATATGAGAACCCCGAAAGAACCCTCAGAGAACCCAATAATTATCAATTCAAAAACAATGACAATATAGAATATGTCAAAACCTGTATTTATATAAAGTTTGTACACAATCAAATCCGCAAATTGACCATCATGTATCATTGGAATATAATCTTTGGCTTTTCTTCATAAGCCGATATATTGTTTGAAGTATCGTTTTTGTTTGCTGGTTATTCGATAGATAATTGTTTCAGTAACACTGAAAATAGATTGAATATAGATTCTGTTCTGATCTGTATTGCTGAACATTATTTGCAATGTGTACCGACTTCAGGCGCCAACGCTGTGGATAATAACGTTACTGTGTATCCGTTATGATGCTCTGTCCAGTCCACCTTACCAGCGGGTAAAGTCTATGGTGCTGTTAGAACTGTTATACTGTTATCCGTGCACGCAGGTCAACGATGGTTTTGTCAATTATCTCAACTGAGGCACGGGTTTTCAAGTGTCTCCCCTACAGAGAGATTGATAACCCTAACTATACCCTTATTAATCACAAGTACTAAAGCAGACATCAGGTTCATTGCCAAGTTGTGAGTTATTGCGATCTCGACCGTACATAAAGGTCAGACGATAAACTGAAAGGAATTGCGCATGTTGGTGCATATAGATGGTTTGCAATGGCAGCCATCTTTGGCGTACGTTTGTGCGTAGGCCTATTGCCCATTTTATGCCCTTACCAGCCACGCACCTCTGCCCAGCTTATGACACCTCTAACAATAGACACTCAGTGGACAATACACAAACTTACCTCAAAGATGGCTACCATTTCAAACCATCTTTAGCGTATCGATCACCGCGGAGAACGCGTGCATGCATAGTTGAATATTTCCACTTGAGCTCAGGCAGTATACTGTTTATGAAGTAAGAAAGTATGAGCATTTGCGGCATACCCACCCCTTTGAACCGAAGAGCATATTTAGTACTTTCTCGCAGGATTTGAACCTGCGAGCATATAAGAAAAGGGCTGGGGAATTACCAGGGAGCATACATGTACATGTACCTAGCTGTCTGAATGATGCTAGAATGTATCCTGTTATTATAACACTGTGCAATTTTCAGTCATATTCAACACAATATCCTGAAAGTCTGATAGAATCTTTACGTTGAATTAACAGAACATGTGTGTTATATATACCGGTAACAAAACAGTCTGCTGCAATGGCAAAATACATTCTAGCATCACTCAGACAACAGATTTTCTGTTAAAATTAACACATTAATTTTTTGAGTGTAGGTATAGTAGGGTTAGTGTTATTAGCTAATGTGAACGGATACTGTGATAAAAACTCACTGAGTTCGAATAAGAGCGGCTCTATATTGCCTAAACAATGACATAAAAGTTGAATGAAAATTCTGGAAGGTTTGAAGTTGTTCTAAATTAAACCAGTAGGTTTAGGCACATCTTTTGAAAACTGCAGCACATGAATTCTTATGCATGTCGTTCAACCGATCGTAATTAATATCTGTTTCTTATATTTTGTTTGCCTTTTTTGTAACAGCTCAAACAAAATAGCAATAGGGGCCTAGAACGTCTATTTAAAGGCATTTAAAGTTCGATTGCACCTGGTAGGATAAGGAGGACCAGGCTCGATTCTGAGTTCAGATGTTTTGGTATAATACGGCACCGTTATCAGCAAGTCCTCATATACGGGCCTATGAGTTCTCGGGAGTTCCGCGTAGGGTGCTCGCGCATATATGGGAAGTTGGGGTTAGAAGGACACAGACCCCCATTACAACTTCCGTTTCTTGGGAAGACGAATGTAATTCTATGTATTTTAGGGTGTAATTAAAGTCCTTTTTTGTTTGCCAGCCTGCCGCTTTTGGTGTACAGGTGTATGCTTGGTATCAAAATGATGGAAATTGTCTAAGCTTTGGGCAGGTATGAGTTCTAATGATGAAAGTTTGCAATTCTGGACGAGAGGATACAAGGAGACAGGTGGTGATGAGGCTGCGAGTGACGTCCCTTGACGTTGCTAGGCACTCCTCCCGGCTGCCGGCATAGAAAGGTCCAGATTTTGATGGTCAACCTATGTCAAGATTTTTATCGCTTCTTTCTCACAGGCTGGCCAGGTATGCGCCAAAGCTTATTGTCCACGGAATGTTTGGGGCTGAGCTACAGTGCTAAACGTTAACACTGTCCGCTTATGGAAAATTAATGGGGGTCTGTAGCCAGAATCCAGGCTATACAGGGCCTTCGCGCATGAGCGTTGAAGGAATGGAGCGTTTTCTAACTCCACCTTCCGTATGTGCGCGAGCTCCCCACTCCGAACTCCCAAGAACTCGTATCTCTCATACGCCCTATATGACGTGTGCCAAACGATACTCGCTGAGTGCACATTGCCGTCTGTTCTTTGTCACCCCGTTTTAAAGATTTATTAGCAAGTGAAAACGCATTGTAGGCCTAGGCCTATGTTTCGACATGTCCTGTAATTTTTTTTGTTAACTTGGCCTACTACTGGACATTTATTTTCTATGCCACACGTTATGTACATGTAGGCCGTGCCCTTCCCGGTGGCATTGGGGACACTCAAGGCCGAGATCCGCACTGACTATTGAAGTTATCTCCCCTTATTTTACTGAGCGGTTTTTAGAAGGCCGGAAGTAAACAGTGACAGGTGCCTGCATGTTTGTCCTAACATGTCTGAGTCAATTTGAAAGTTCATGTGGAGTTTTGTGGTGACATGCTAATTGCGAGATACCGATATTACTACATTTTGTATTTTCAAATGAGTCCACTTCGAAGACCCAGCTGAGTGTGTTGTAGGGTGGTGTAAACAATCTCTTCGCCTTAGCAACTGGCACGTTTGCAACAACAACAACAGTTTTGACAGTTCGCAGCTGAGAACTGCTGAATTCAGATTTTTTATTTCAACAGTAAGCAGCAGAATGTTTCAGGACGAAGAGTTTACATCAGCCTGTAGAGAGCTAGAAGGACCACAGGTGGAAGGCTGGGAATTTTTTACCGAGTCCCACGATGTCACCATCTATCGACTGTACAATGAGGTAAGCTTGCACATAGTAAGTTTGTCTGACACATAGTAACACCGTCTGATGGCAGTGTAGATTGTTATTGTAACTAGATTCGGTACAGTCTGTTATTGCCCCTGTGTGTTGGCTGGGATATAGTACATTATACTAATGGCCTAGCTTCTGATAATCAGGTCGAGTTGATGGCGTATTTCTCCATTAGGTTGATTTTCTTGCCTAATTGTAAATTGATCAGTGTGTAGGTATATAGTAACCCATGGCAGAGGTGTAAACAAAGCTGTTCCAAATCTGTGACTTGGTACATACACATCATGCAGATATATATATATATGAAGAGCTTTTAATTAAAGCAGAAATTCATTAATCAGAATGAGGTGTAATCAATTAATAAATGAAGAATATGTTTCTGGAGTGAAGTAGGATAATTGTCAAACCTATAGTGACTACGGTTGTCGAAAATCATACTTGTGTTGTCCATTCTTAGCAAATCAGCATAGAAAATTCCATTAATAGATATATGAAAAGGATCTATAAAATAAGGATTATGTTTCTATGCCAGATGAAGAAAATTATGCCCTGGAATTTTGGTTAAAAAAAATTCTTTTTGGGGGGTATTGTTATACCTGTTAATTACGCCTCTATATTATGCATATTTTCCTTCAGTGGTTGGCGTGGGTTCCCCCTGGGCTCTGCCCAGTTTTCCTCCCACTATAATGCTGGCCGCCGTCATATTTTTTCAGAAATTACATCATTGTTAATCTTGCTCAGAAATCAGGGAACATGCCCCTAAGTGCCCCTAGCCTGGTGAACTGTCTCGCTACAGTGTGGGCTAAGTGACGTGTTCACAGATACTGCATGGCTTCTGCAGGCAAGCTTAGCGCCCCCTCCCGCCACTATACCTGCCCCACTTCAGTCTGTTTCCCACACCTCCGCTCACATTTGGCCAGACCCATTCAGTCTTTCCCCCACAGATTTCTGTTTAAACAGGGATCATCCTTGACGTCACCACTGCAAGTTACTTAATTTCTGGACAGACTGCTGGAGCCTTAAGAAAACTGTACTTTAAAGACACCCCCACCCCCCGCCCCCCAAAAGTGAAAGTTGAAAATTTGTTTGTACTGTTATATGTTATTACACATAATAATCAGCATATTAAAAAATAAAAAAGAAAGCATTTCATGTATCCTTTAAATTCTAATTTCTTTAATTATATCAATTATATCCCTTTTCTGTTATCATAAAAAGAAGAAAAACAGTATTGGTAGACTAGTGCATGTCTTTTGTGGGGGTGAAAATAGTCTAAGCTAACAGGTGCATTTTCAGTATATCACAGTGTTCTTTTTTTATGCAGGAATCTGGACTGTATCAGTATAAAATATATGGCTCCATAGATGTGGATCCAGACACTTGTGCCAAAGTCTACATGGATATAGACTACAGAAGGCAGTGGGATAGTTATGTCAATGGTAAGTACATGTAGTTTGCTTTCAAAACTTCATCCTTCAGCTGCATGACTCTTGAAGCAAATTTACGCTTTTTTTTCTTACCTGATTCAACTTATCTTATAATTCAGAAGAAAGTAATATAGAAGTGCTTAAATAATGCATTGTCTTTTGTTTTTGAAATCAAATTATCATCTTTATCATGTATTCTTTCTCATTGTAGTGCTAAAGGAAGTTGAAATTGATGGTGAGACTGCGGTATATTGGAATATTAACTTTCCATGGCCTATGTCCAACAGAGATGTATCCTTTTTTGAAAACATCTGATGTGAATTCATTCTGGAATCTTGTTTTTTTAACTCCTATTCAGTGGTAGACTAATGCTGTTCGAAAAGGAACAGGTGCCTGGGACAGCTTTAAAGGAAAGCTCAATTAACATAAATTTATAATTAAGAAATTCCAAATAGCATTTTGTTTGTTGCTTGTCAAAGGCAATGTTCTTTTATGGCCAGTACTGAAAAAACTGGAATGTTTTTGTCTTAATCTTAATTGACTTTTATATTTTGAAATGATTCTCCTGAACTGATTTAATTCAGTACATCTACAAACGTGAACTAAGGGAGTTAGACTTCAATGGGTCAAAAGTGTATGTAGTTTTGGCCAAAAGTGTAGCCACAGACAAAATTCCTGAGAAGAGTGGAGTAGTGCGAGTAGATGATTACCACCAAAGTGCAGCACTG